>NC_140166.1:115368956-115548707 GCF_963971535.1 Notolepis coatsorum
CCTCTCTCTCTCTCTCTCTCTCTCTCTCTCTCTCTCTCTCTCTCTCTCTCTCTCTCTCTCTCTCTCTCTCTCTCTCTCTCTCTCTCTCTCTCTCTCTCTCTCTCTCTCTCTCTCTCTCTCTCTCTCTCTCTCTATCTCCCTCTCTCTGAACCCTGCTGTCTCCATTCTTCTTCTGCTTCTTGTCTGTTCTAATTATCTTCCATCCCTCTCTCTTCTCTTCTTCTCTCTACTGCCCTACATATCCCATGTTCATTCCTTCTCAGTCCATCGCTCCCTTCTCCCTCTCATCTCTTTCACTCCCCTTCTCTCTCTCCTCCTCTCCCCCAATCTCCTCCTTCTCTCTCCTCCTCTCCCCCACTCCTCCTTATTTCTCTCCTCTCCCTTCTCCCTCTCATCGTTTTCACTCTCCCCCTTCTCTCTCTCCTCCTCTCCCTCACTCTACCCTTTTCTCTCTCCTCATCTGCCTCATGCTCCCCCTTCTTCTCTCTCATCCCCCCTTCTCTCTCTCTCCTCCTCTCCATCACTCCCCCCTTCTATCTCTCCTCCTCTCCCTCACTCTCCCCCTTCTCTCTCTCTCATCCTGTCCCTCACTCTCCCCCTTCTCTCTCTCCTCCTCTTCCTCACTCTCCCCCTTCTCTCTCTCTCCTCCTCTCCCTCACTCTCCCCCTTCTCTCTCTCTCCTCCTCTCCCTCACTCCCCCCCTTCTCTCTCCTCATCTCCCTCACTCTCCCCCTTCGTCTCTCACAACTCACAACTTGGTTTCACGCATAAAACATGTAACAATGTTGAGTAGAGTACACTTACAAAATGGAAATCCATAACTCACACTCGCAGGGCTATAGGCTGTGACCACTCTTAGATTATAACCCCCATCTCTGCCCATGACGATTTTTTTTGACAAAACCATTGAAAACCATAGAGAAGAGTCGCAGGCGCGTTCAAAAAGGCGTCCAATGTGATCATAGCCTTAGATTAAATTCGTGTTTTGATACTTGCTGGAAGCATCAGGTTTTTCGAGCCATTTATTAACCCGTTTTAAATGCAAAACAAACAAGCACCAAACTACACCAAGGTGATATGCGGTTTGTGTGCAGCACAAGTCCAACATGTTAGATTCACTTCGCTAGAGTGAACGTCCTTCCAGTGCGCTTGGGCCACTATAGTGGAGTCGAGGCCCGACGACCTGGAACAGAAGGTTAATCACTCGGAGTGGAGTTACTGGCAGGGATTTGGTCTCCCTCTTCCACGACACTGACAATGTGCATCTGAAGGAAGGTCATCGTGCTCCTCAGTTATGCTGGGATATGCAATGTTGAAAGCAGAGTACATACTGAAGGCTGTTATGGGAGCTGGCGCAGGCCCACTCCATCTACCTCCATCACCCTGAGACCCTGTCCAGGCATTGTCATCGGTTGTATGGCCGGATAGGATACAGCTGGGTCTCCTTACGTAACCATGCAAAAATAACCAGGTTACAACTTGTAACCAATCAGTGAATTTGATTTGAATAGTTTATTATGCAGTACAAGTACAGTACAACGGAAATATGGCATCCAACCAGAGTGCAATACTAATATACAATGTGCGGGTGATTAAACTGGGTATAAAATATATACATTTGTACTACTGAGTATAGTGCTAATCAGATGTATGTACAGAGCTGTAGTATTGTACAGTGTGTATGTACAGTGATACAGGTATAGAAGCCTACTGTTGCTGCAACTATTAATTACGCACATATACGTACCAATTAGCCATGCGTCTCCAGGTGCTCGAGGTGCACACCCACAGAGCTGTTCTGTAAGATGTAGGAGTCATGTACACCTCCTGGGAAGCGGGAGACCATGTAGAGCAGGTGGTTCTGGGCGTCGGAGATGATTTGAAGGTTTGATGGAGTGGCATTTCTTTCTGTTGAGATATGGAAACACATCTGGGGAGGGTGCCGTGACGTGCCCAAGGTGGACAGTACCTGGACGTGTGGTGGCACCGGGTTTGCACATCTGGTCCGGCTCCTCAGTGCTGGCTCCAGGGTATTGCACAGGTCTTGGTAGCCTGAAGCATCCCACTAGATACTCATCGCTTTCTGAGAATAGGAGGTCTGCATGGTTGCGGTTCTGGCACTCCCTCCTCAGTGCACGATCCGTGATATCTTCCAGCAGCAGTAGATATGCCATATTGTGTGTGTGTGTGTGTGTGTGTGTGTGTGTGTGTGTGTGTGTGTGTGTGTGTGTGTGTGTGTGTGTGTGTGTGTGTGTGTGTGTGTGTGTGTGTGTGTGTGTGTGTGTGTGTGTGTGTGTGTGTGTGTGTGTGTGGTGTGTGGTGTGTGGTGTGTGGTGTGTGTGTGTGTGTGTGTGTGTGTGTGTGTGTGTGTGTGTAGGCCTAGAGCAGCTCCATGTGCATCCTCCCCAAGCCGCCTGCATCAGAATGTTTCTCCACTGGCTCTTACAATGTGCACACTAAGCAATGTAAAAAATAAATAAAACCAACAATAAATAATAACAAGACGGTATATGGAATATTTATACAGTCTATTCCACTATAGCTATATCCACACGATTATTATTATTATTATTATTATTATTATTATTATTATTATTATTATTATTATTATTATTATTAATGATACAAATATTGTTGTATTTAATATTATTATAATTATTTAATTTAGAGCATGTCTGTAGAATCTACGTGAACACAATCACCAATGATTTCTTCCAAATTAAGTATGTTTTAACAGATGGACTTAACAGGGAGGACATGAGAAGATTTTACATGATAATTAACTATTTATGTTTGTATGTAAACCCAAATTTGTTATTATGCTGCTTTAGTCAGAATATTACATTTGAAAACAATAAAATAGGGTGGGCTTATTGCGTTAGCAGTGTAACCGATATAGCAGGAGGGTGCGTCGAGACCCAAAGCTTAGCTGTGTTTAGGGTAGCCACAGTATTAGCTCGCGCGACAGAAGCAAGCCAGCAACAGCAGCGGTGGACGTTTCCCAGACGGTACAGAGGACGCCTCTTCCCACCAGCAGAGGACGCCATACAGCACGCTCCTCCAGCTAACCACTGCCTATGCTGTCCGCCCAGCCTGCTGGCTGTGCTCGCGGATCGCCGACGCCATCTTGTCACCTGGACGAGCGGTGACAAGAGTGGGTCCGCCATCTTGGCTAAGTACTAACGGTACCACGTGTATCAACAGCAACGTCCATTGAAGTGAACGCTAACAACCAGTGTCTAAGGGGTACCCCGAACAATTTAAGCCGGCTTAGGTTAGGTTTTCTTTTGGTAACGTGGGCCCACATTTACTTGGTTTTATTTTGGTATTTGGTTATTTGTTTATTTGATTATTTGGTTCTTGAATTCCCAATGTGTCTCCATTTTATGCCTGGGTTCCCCTAGTACAAGCAGGGTGTTTTAATGTATTGAGCACTTGGTGCCTATGGTGGGAAGAGCTTCCCCTACATTATAATAACAAGAGCACCCGGTGCCATGTATTAATGAATATCAGTGTAATGGATAACATGACCAGGCTTCTATATAAAGTAGACATAATCGGGATCATTGTGTGTCTGTTTCTTCAAGTTCCATTTGCTATTCTATTCCCTGGGTAAATATTGTGACTGCATAATTATTTAACCCTTACACCCCATTTACAGAATAGCATTTGAATGGTCTATACAGGTGGTCAAGGAAGGGTACTGCTTAAAGGGAAGCCCAATAACACTATTGAACTGACAGTCACTGGGTGTGGGATGGCTGTCGGAGGTACTGGGGAAAGTGAGGGTGTGTGGGGAGCTACTGCTGACCGCCTTGGAAGGTGAGGGAGACCAGAGTACCAGTCCCCAGGTTAGTAAATCCTGGGCCCCATCCACTCCAGCTGCAAGCCCTCCAGAACAACGTTCCGGGCCAAAGACGGGGGTACTATAGGTCCAATACTATAGTATCCTACTACCCAGTGTCTGTGTACTACTACTCCCACAAGCAGGGATAATCCACCCTTCTACATGTATATAGAAGATTCCCTGTACAACAGACAGGTGGGCGATACAGTATAGACTGAGGTACACTATCCTAAGAATTATATCTTCATGGGTACACAGGACAGGTACACTACAGGACGGGTACACTCATTATCCTATAAAAAGATACTTCATGAAGCAATCCTTTTCTGTGCATGTGTTTATGTGATGTCTACAAGTCAGTACCGTAGGACAATCCAGATGCTTGCCTCTCCCATAGTGATGTAGTGTTCAATCTTACACCGTCTTGCGTCAGTGTACTTTTATATTTTAGTGGTGGGACTTGATTAAAAATGTTTATTGAATTAATTAGATAATAGTAATTTTGCGATTTATTATACTTTATAAATAGCACATGCATGAGTCTGGTCTCCTTTGAAAGGTAACATTCTTCTTGCATAATAAAGAAAAATCATCATGCGATTAAATGCTTCAATTTTTTTTACTTTTAATTATTTCTGTAGTTAATTAATCTAAATTAATGCGATAAAGTCCCAGCCCTAATTTTTTTTGCTAGGAGAGATTATCCCTCCGTGAGTTTCGGCACATTTGGTAAAACACCAGCGAAGCACTCCTTGAAGCTTGGACGACAAGCTGCTTGATGAATGATGGATTCAGTCAAACTTGTCCGAAAACTGTACATGAATATTAACATTCAGTATATCACTGAAAGTAATTGTAGTTCATACAATGCTGACTTCTCAACTTTTAGAAATGTTTATTGTACCGGTACTTGTTTTCAGATAAGACCAATGCGGTCTTTGACGGTCCAGATGTATGTCTTCCAGTACTCACTTTGTAGCACGTTCACATGGGCAGACGTTGAATTCTCCCCAACATTAATGTCCATGGTCTGTTTGTGTGTTTTGTGTGTGTGTGTGAGTGTGTGTTTGTGTGTGTCTTTTTCTGTGTTTGTGTTTGTGTGTTTTGTGTGTGTGTGAGTGTGTGTTTGTGTGTGTCTTATTTTGTGTGTGTCTTATTTTGTGTTTGTGTTTGTGTGTTTTGTGTGAGTGTGTGTGTGTGTCTCTGTGTTTTCCTTTAACACTCCTCATATAACTTTTTTCATAACCCAATCTAAATAACCTACTGTTGAGCCAAAACAGCAGGTCGGCAGGGAATATGCTCGTAATATTCCTAGATATTAAAGACTTTTTGTCTGAGGATGAACTGAAAGCATCCTCTGGCCTTCCAGGCATGGCGGTAGCAGCGGGGGGATGAATGGGATGTTGACAGCTGCTGGTCAGGAAAATATAAGCAGACATTTTTCAAGGAGCCACGGCTTCAGAGAACATCATTCAAGTGTTTGCGAGGAGCGGCCCGCTTGTCAGCTGACAAATTAAACATGTGGATATGGATATGGCGCTACAAGCGTATATATGTGGTGCGCCACCGGGGTGCCCCCCCTCCCCCCACCCAGACAATACTTTTAATTGGTAGAAAAAACAACCACTGAACTTGTAGCCAACCCCTGTGCACACACAATGCCGTCTGGCGTTATTCATTCAAATGGCTACTCAAATGGTATACTGTTCTGATGCCAAACATTATTCATAATGTATACTGTTCTGTGGCCAAATAATAAACCATAACCATATAAATGAATCCTTAAGTTGTTTTAGTGAAGTATATAGACATTTGCTATGTTATTCTGACAGTGAGTACAAATGCCCTATAGGAAATTCTGCTACCTGTTAGAACCACCGTTGTAAAATAACAGTTCAATAAAACCTTACAAAAAACATATATATTTTTAAAACACTATATCATCCTCTCTAAAGTACTCCTACAACACCATCTGAAAGGTTGAAAAAATAACTTTTGCAAGTACAAATATATCCAGGTCTTGCAGGGTTAAATAGGAGGCAACAGTGGGTGTTTGTAACGTTTGGGGTTTTGCTCTCCTCTCCTCAGGGAGCAAAGCCCTAGCGTTACCTGCTGGTAATTGACCTGTCTATCTGCCCTGATTGCATTCATTGGTACCTGGTGTGTCTAGTTAGGGTGGCTTTATATGCTCTTCCGTGTCACTACAGACACCGTGAGTCGATTGCCTGACTACACGTGAGTACACCGTTGTGAGTAATGCTTATCTCTCCTGCCATGGAGAATACATTTGTTTGCCATGTATATTGATTGCCGTGTCGTTGCCTTATCAAGTGTAGGCCTATATCTTTATTCTGTGCTTATGTAGCACCGTTGCCCGACATGTTTCTTTCCCCATTTGTTATATAGTTCAGTTTATGTATTTATGCTATAGCGTGTTTTGGAGACTTGATTTCTCCCCTTTGCTTTCCCTCTTTTGGACACAAAGGATTCTCCACTTTTGTTTGTGCGACGTTGTCGGCGTGTACACCTTACATGTTCAAACAATAAATAAGTAGCCCTTTGTTTGAGAATCAACACCTGTCTATCTGTTCTGCACTGCACCAGGGTCCAACACACCTACCAAACCATAACAGGTTTTTGGTCCAAATGAAGTGACTAAGTGAATCTGATACTATTTCTGTTTGGGACTTGTGAGTTTTTAACCAGAAGGCCACGGCTGCGTCATCAGTCGTCACTAGGGTGACCAGATGCAAAAAGTCCAAAAGCAGGACAACAGTAAGATTTTGGCGGGACAAAGCGGGACAGATAGATAATGTACATTTCTTTAAAGGTTGCCAACACAAAAGATCAAATTAATAATGAACCGACGCACGGAATTGTACGAGTGAGGTGGCATTCGAACAACAACAAATGGATCTATTTAGCCGCTAGATGCTCGCAAAGTGCCGTGACTTGCGTGCTTTCCATCTTGATTTCTAGTTTGCTTGTGCTGTCTTGTAATGTTTTTTTTTTAACGGCGCACTAAATTACTAACAATCAGATCTGCGATATGAGGTAGCATCACAAGCAATGTGTGTGGACAAGAGGCGGGTTGCTAGGGTAACGTTTACTGTAGGGGGGGCTTTTAGACCCATGTTTTTTTTTTGCTTCAAAAAGCCCACATCATCAATATGCGGGACGCATTGGGTCAAATGCCTGTGCAGTACAACCACATTCCATTTCCATGATCGATTATAATTAGGGATGTCCGATATTATCGGCCGATATTGGCATTAAAATGTAATATCGAAAATTATCTGTAGGTATTGGTTAAAAATAAAATAATAGTAATTGTTTAATTTATTTCAGCTTTATTTACCCAGGCAAGCAAGTCAAATTCTGATTTATTGTCAAAAGTATGCATAATGTTGTGTTAATTCCACAACAAGAGATATGTAATGTTAATTACCTGAAATTATTCAGTTTTTTGGGGGGGTGGGTTGATATCTGTATCGGAAATTAAGAGTTGGACAATATCGGTAAAAAAGCCAATATTGAACATCCCTAATTATAATGGATTATAGCTGGGCCAACAAAATGAGCTGTAACACAATTTATGATTTGTAGACCATCTCACAGAGGTGGAATATGCAACCTAAATATTGGCTCTACCGCTGATTTAAAAAACTATATTTTCGTTGAAGGCAGAAAAACATTTGACTGCTATGGCGTCACAGGGGTAGACTTGCAAGGAATGCCAATGCATGTTTCAAGATTAGGCAAAGCTTAACTCATTCCGGGCCAACAGCACCCTCTGCTGATGGCCCTTTCCGTGCCAGCGCTTTAGTCAATGGGAGGACGGGGATATTTGCGAACGCTTAAACTATATCTTAAATTATGGCTCAGGGTCTAATACAGTGGCGGCCGGTGTGAACTACATTTGGGTGGGTGCGGGGGGGGGGGGGGGGGGGAAGTAGACAGCTGACCATTGAAAATGGACAGCTGACTTGCAAACCACAGTCACGAAAGGGGCTATAGTACACGTATGATCAATGCAATAATGAACACATATCTATATCTTGTCATTTTAAACAAGTTTTCATTCATCCATTATGCATCACCTGCTGCGAAATTAACAACAACACACGCTGTGTAGCGAGGGAGAGAGAGAGACCGCATTAACTCACTGTTTAGTTGAAACGTGGTCCAGGAGCAGGAGGGCTTGATAAAGTGTATATGTCCACTGTCCCAGACTGTTGATGTATATCCACTGTCCAGACCGCATCCAGCTAGCTTATTAGCTTATCCAAATAGCTTATTGTTAGCACAACACCAGTACTGATGAGCTGTGTCTTACAGACTGTCTTTGCCCATTTCCGCGTCGAACAGCCTGCAAACTACCTGGCGTTCTATCGCCATGCTCTAAGACAAACTCTAACCTTAACCAACTTTGAAAGAGTGCCTAAGCTTAACCGTCGAAAGAACTTGCCGTCTCGCTCTAAGACAAACTCTAACCTTAACCTACTTCGAAGAGTGGCTACGCTTAACCAGTGTAGAAACTGACGTCGGCCAATCGGAGAGCGTCTCCGAGAAATGCGGCTACGGAAAGTATAGACGCTGCTTGCTTAGATGAGAGAGACCGCTTGAAAACGCACCCGGCTTCCATAATATTTCAACGCACAGCACGTTACGCACTGATTGGCTGCGACGGATACAGCGATGAAACCAGTGCACGCCCACTGTAGGCGCTATTTCGTCTAGCCCGAGAGAAATGCGGCTACGGAAAGTATAGACGAGGTATTATTCTCTATCAGCAGTCACTTCCTGTTAATGAAAACAATTATTTATATTTTATATATTAACGTTATATTGTGCATTGGAAACACAAACATACTTAAAATGAGTAAATATTATTCATTTTAAACATGTTTATTTTATTTCTAGGGCCCAAAAAAAAATAAAAAATATATATTTCTTCTTCTTTTAACCAGGGAGGGCGGCGCTCTAGCGCCCACTATCGGCCGGCTGCCACTGGTCTAATACACCCATCGCTTATCAATGACTTGCTTGCAATCAACATGTATGAAACGGATTGTTTTTTCATCTGTACATTTCCGTTTTATACCGTTTTGAATAAGAGTATAGTTTTGGAGATTTCTAGTAATTCCAGAGAAATCCGCGATAATATACACAAAACACGTTGTCATTTTTTGGCTGATTTATGAATCGTTTTCAAATAAACGCTAGATTATCGATAGTATATGTGTCCTCATGTACGAAGAGAAGCGGGTCTGAAAAATCGCTTCTAAGTACTTTGGTCGGTGCGAACCTCACACACACGCGCGCGCTCCGATGGCGGTGATAGGAACATCTGATTACCCCAAGATTCGTAACATAAAGGCCTTACCTCACATCTGATGTCATGCAAAAAGATTAATCCAATTCCTGATCGCCATTTCAAATATCGACCGCGTCCATTGATCCAACATTATAGTCCAAAACACAATGATCCACGATGCTCCCAGTGGGGGGACTCAATGCAATGGTATCCAGCTGCATGCCCGAGAAGTCAAACCTGGACCGGACTTATTTTTTTGATGCACAGTCCCAGCCAATCCAATGATGTGCAATACCATCTGGGAGACGATAGGCGGCGGTATTTGCCCTTTTGCAAGCTCAGACCCATTCCCAACGATAACATCAGGTTGGATGGATTAAAATGAATGGATATCGCTAATAAAAGAAATAACGATTAAAACCCGACTATACTCGTGGTTGGCCCGGAATGAGTTAACGGTCAGTGGTGGAAGAAGTACACAGTTCCTTTACTTAATTAAAAGTAGAAATACCCAGATAAACTAGTACTCTGGTAAAAGTCACCCATTCAAATTATACTTAAAGGAAAACACACCAACATTTTGGGAAATTAGCTTACCGTCTTCTCCAGAGAGAGAGACAACACGATAGATACCTGTTCGTTCAGTAGGAAGCTATCTGGCTTCATGTTAGCTTAGCACAATGAATGGAAGCGGACATGACCGGTTAGCCTACACATTGTCCAACTAACACCTCTCCCAAAAGCGAACCGGTCATGTCCGCTTCCATTCATTGTGCGGAGCTAGGCTGCAACGTGCAGCCAGATGTTTTGCATATAGTTGTAGATATATATTATTTGTTTTGTAACATTTTAAATGAGTAAGAAATTATTAATTTTGAGTAGTGGAAAAGGGGTAGGATTAAATGAGTGTATACTTCTTCCTACTCCTTTTCGAACATGTAAATTGAGTTATGTTTAATTTTTTTTGCTAAAGATTAATTGTTTTATTTTGTTTGTATTTACATGTTCGAAATAAAGATTTTCAAATCAAAATAACTAGTAACTGATGGCTTCAGATAAATGTAGTGGAGTAAAAAGTACAATATTTCCTTTGAAATGTAATGGAGTAAAAGTATAAAGTTCCCTAAAAGGAAAATAGTCACGTAAAGTACAAGTAGCTCGAAATGTTACTCAAGTACAGTACTTGAGTAAAATACGTATAGTAGTTACTTTCCACCACTGATAACGGTAGACAAACAATTCACGCGTATCATAATAAAGAGCATGCCAAGGCTTCCAGGAATGCTGAGTTCAGCAGGACACTGCTTTCTATATGTTGGAACAACGAATTAAAGTGTTGAAATGTATTCAAATAAGTCGTTCTTTATTCATGAAAAGACAGTATGCAGCATGGATATGCATATGCTTATTAGTTGTTGGCGTGTGTTTATATTAGCATTGATTTTGCTGCATTTTTAATGACGTCTGAGAGACCGTTGTGGTGCCTGAGAGGCGTGCAGTAATTCTGGCGGTCCGAGGCTTAACTTATTAGCATAATATAATTATAGCCTACATGGGGTTTCTGCTATGATTATATAGAACACATGTAGCCTCCACTTTATCCTTTAATTACTGATGCTGTTGGCTGCTCTAACCTGTTAACATGGTCACTGTGTAGCTGCTCTAACCTGTTAACATGGTCACTGTGTAGCTGCTCTAACCTGTTAACATGGTCACTGTGTAGCTGCTCTAACCTGTTAACATGGTCACTGTGTAGCTGCTCTAACCTGTTAACATGGTCACATGAGCACTGCTCTAACCTGTTAACATGGTCACTGTGTAGCTGCTCTAACCTGTTAACATGGTCACATGAGCACTGCTCTAACCTGTTCTGTATCGTTAGTGGCTTAGCTTGGCTTCGCCTTCTGCACTATCTCGCGTACGTGCACGCGTACTGAATAAACCACAAATGTACCTCTAATACCAGTATTAGTCTGACCACACCCCTCATCAGCTTACCTTCATAAGCAGGTGTGTGGTCACCTGCTCTCCTCCTTCTCGCTTTCACCACAAGGAAGAGGTGCCTCGGTAGATCCCCACACTTGACACCATGATGGAAGAAATTGGATTAGGAACAGCTTGGGAAACAAGGATACGTTGACATCATATCTTTATTTTCTCTCTCACTATTTTCGAGAAAATACGGCGATATTGTCTTCGTACTGGAGTGTCTAGAAGATGATGATCATTCTACAAACCCTCCACCGGTTTTCGTATTGGGAGCACGCCGCTGCATGCTTCTCAACTGCAGTTCCTTGCTGTGTTTGTTGGGGTGAAACCTGTCAGGCCACAGCTGAACTGTCGGACATGCCGCTGTTGTGAGGAGCGGTGCGTTCCAGGTTGGGTGAGTAGTGTTTGCTGGCGGGCTCCACTTGTCTGTTAGTGCTATGGGGGCTACTAGACAAAGTTTATGGAAACCGGCCCCAGGCTAGGGTCCTTTGTTTAGCCGTCTAGGCGACAGAAGGCCTTGGTCTGGCGACCATTATAGTTTTAACTAGTGGGCCGCGACCATTGACACTGGTGATCCCTGTGTGTTCTGGACGAGTGGATTCTCTCTGTCACCGTGTTAAGACCCCATCTTTCATATCCAAATGAGAGTATTCCTTCACGAGGGGATATGTGCATGTAATGTGCGATAGCGGCAGATTCATGTTCAAAGTCAGCTATACAGGCCAGTTGGTACTGTGCTGATTCCGCCGGACGTGTTAATGTCACCGTTGTGAAGCGGTGTTGACGTCTTGTTTTCTCTTTTCTCTTAAAAAGTGAGGAGGGTTCAGAACGGCGGCCTGTCTGGGTGAGTGTTATGTCATTGTTTACATGTTCATAGCTTACGGTTAGCCGGTCGGTGGCCTGGCGCGGGGTAGCTTAGGCTTCTCGCGCGCCGCCGGGAGCTCGCTCCTGATCGCGTGCGTCGTAGATCGGCGTCTCGCGAGCGGAAGCGATAGCACCAGAACGGTTGGAGCAGCCGTTAGCTTGATGCTATTCTGTTGAACGTGCTTTGATTTTTAACATGTTTTACACTCTTGACCACGACGTCATCTTTGACAGGGGATGTTCGTCAACCCTGCCTGAGCCTAGACGGGGATTGCGTCAACAAAGAGGGCTGTGTTCTACGGTGGCTTATGACTGCACTTCGCTGATCTGCGTTCCGGGCAGGTACGGGGTTGGCCAGACCCTCATAACACGTCTTCTGGTTTTACCTTGCTAAATGTATTGTGAATGACGGTGTTTTTTCCCAAAACGTGTGTTGTTGCAATGCATTTGAGATACGTTGCGGGTTGTGTGTGAGCTGTTTTTGTCACTGGCAGTAGCTTCTCCGTGCAGGTCGTGATGTATTGATCTGGTTGTTGTGTGAGAAACATCATGGTGTTTATGTGTACCGTGTACTCACTACTAAGGCAACTAACCTATGAAGCTATGCTTGGTGACGAGTGAGTAAAAGAATGTTCTTTCTCAGACTGTAATGACAATGGACAGTGAGTTCACACATTAACAGGTTTTCCTGTTTTAACTGGCCGTGTTGAGGGTAAAATAGGAGGATTGTGTTTTTCCCCCCCCGGTTCCCTGGGGACTTTATCACCTCCTATCAGACATGTTGTGCATTAATTGTGTCTTTTGTGTGGTAGGGATACGATGTAACTCTCAGCTTGATTGCTGAGGTTGTGCTAAATCTGCTGGAGAAACTTATTTCCTAAGGGGAAATTGGTTTGGTTGCTGTCGTGTGCTTAGCAAGGCCTGTGGTCGATACTAATCAAGAATGATGTATTCTCTCATTGTGATGATGATGGGTTGTGTGTGTCATGTGACCTACAACTGGGTTGTACTGGCCACAGAAGCACATGTGTATGTTGGACCGGGGTTCTTAGAGCCCTCTCTATTCTGTGTTTTTCCTTAGTAAAAATCAGATAGCAGGTTAGCTCGTGCGCTGTGTGGAGCTGTGAAACGCTTCATAGAGCTGACTATGACTGTGTCATATTCTCTTTTTGTCGTTACGTCGTATCATGGGTGTGGGGTCGTAAAGGGGTGAACTGGTAACCTTTCCTCTCCCCATTGTTCTGTCGGTCAGGGGTACACCCCCTGTCCTTCAAGGTTCCCGTCACGTGGCGGTTCGGCACGTTACGGGGGGGGAGGGAGTTCCTGGTCCCACGGCCTGGTATATTGGGCGTGTGCACCGCAGGAATTCCCCCGCCATAGAGTACGTCACCGTGCGCGTCTCTGTTGGTAGGACTTCCGTGTGCTGTTCAGGTCCATGTGATGGATCTGTTTTCAGGGGGGGTGGTCAGGGCTCCTCCTCACCAAGCGCCTACTCAGGCCTTCTGTGAGTTCGGACTCCTTCTTCCATGTGATCCATGTGAGGAAGCCTCCATCAGAGTACAGAGCCTTCCTCCTCAGATTGTCAAAGTGAGTGGACCCTCTAGAAGGGTCCTTTTCTATTGTATGTATATTCGATTCAATTCGTTTATTGAGTGTGTATGGGTTCGGTGCCTCTTCCCCGGAGGCCCTAAAACCAGTTTTTTACATGGCTCAAGGTGCAATATATTCTTTTCAATCTGTACAGCTCGCGTGGGAAGTCTCTCTGGGGATCCCCGTCTCTTTCCTATGGGAGGGTGGTGGGATGTAAAAATGTGAACATTTTTTACCCCGGCTGTGTAGACTGGGATACATACTGTTGATGCTTCCTTCTTTCTATTCCAGAAGTGTTGGAGTTAGGGAGTGTCACACCCCTCTTGTCGTTCCCCTGGGCGCCTTGGGGATTCAATGGCAGGTCTAAATAGCCTGTTCATTGATGGGGGTGTGTCCCGACGCACGTATAGTGCTAGCTCGCTGTAAACAGGCGATTGACTGGCACGCCTTAGTTGCTTGTGGTTGAAACAGCGTTTTTATAAAGCAACTGAGATGGGGGTTTTTCCTCTTCCGGCGACCACATCCCATGACCTGGGTGGGTTGTCGACGGATCCTCGTTCATGTCTGGGGGATGATGACGGGATGGATCTGAACATATGTAGTGGGGTCTCACGCCCTTGGGGTGGGCCACCAGGCGCGGTTCGTCCCGACGTCTGGGTGGCGCCTTCTTTTCATGTTAAGATCAACACGCATATCTGCCCTTTTCCTGGGGCATGTCGGCGTGGTTAGGGCACGGGACTGGTTCTGGTCACGCTGGTCCAGATCAGTTGAACCCGTTGTCCGCCGGGGATGCAGATCTGCTGTTCTGGTACCCTGAGGGACTTGGGCTTTTTTCAGGGGGAAAAATGCCAGGTCGGTCTGGGTGTCACAGGGTTAAGCGCTATGGAGACCCTGGTTGGGTATGTTTTTTACTCAGCACTGTCGTCATGGCTTACAGCCATGCCATTCTGTACGCGCTCGATCTCGTCGGATCTCGGCCGCTACACAGGTTGGTCCTGGTTAGTACTTGGTTGGGAGACCGCCGGGGAATACCAGGTACGGTGTGCTTAGGGGCTGGTTCTCCATTGTTTTTCGCTCCTCTCTCACGCATGGCGAAGAGGGGCCTGTGGGGGTGGTTTTTTGACCTCCTCTGGTGACCCTGTGCTTCCCGTACCGCCAGGCCCGGTCCGAAGTGATGTTTGCGACCCGTAGGCCTGGGTTAACCCTTTTTGGAAACTGAAACACTGGTACTGCGGTATAGCCGGTGTATACCCGCAGGTGTGTTTTGGAGTTTTTTCTTGAGGGGTTATAGGAACAACCACCGCATTGGGTAACACCGAGGTGGTTGGTTCCCTGGTGTGTTGGAGCAGTGTCAACTCCCGGGTTCACCGGTTGAGGGTGCCCCTGCACGTTCATGACGTCTGCCAATCGTGTCAGCCTTCTCTGCCTCGACCCCTCTGGGTGGGGGTTGTTACATGGAGGCTTGGTCATGCAACACCGCCAGCTTACGCTCCTTCCGCCGGGGCGGCTGTGTTCAGCTGTCCCCTCTGGCGCCTGTCTCGTCCGCAGTCTCCAGGCTAGGGTTAACAGCCTGTTGCCTGGTTTTTCCCCGGTGCGCTGCCTGCTTCCGTTGGTTAACCTTTTTTGTGTGCTTACGGCCATGCTGACTGCCTATTCTGCAGGGTCAGTGTGCCAGGCGGTGTACTATTGGGGGGACGGGGCCCGCTCGGCTTACTGGCCTGGTTGGTTCCGCCTGGGAATACCAGGTGCAGTAACTGAGGGGCCTTTGTCCGAATACGCTGGCGATGTGGGGGGCGGGGCACTACGTGCCCACCTGGTGGGGTCTTGATGCTGGCATCATGGACTTCTCCGGGCCCCCATTCCAGGGAGTCCAGTCCTTTTGGTGGGTCTGGGTCTTCCTTCGTGCTCCGCTGCTACGGCCTTGCCACGGGGTTGGGTTTGCCCTTGACCCCGTGATTCTGGGGGCAGTAACGAGGTTGTTCCTCCGTTCGTTCCCGGGTGGCATGCGGGTTGTGCGTGTGTGTAGTCGTGGGTCAAGCCACGGTCTGCTCACCCTGTGCGTTGAGTTGCTTGAGTGCCTCTTCGCACGGTCGGGTCCGTCGCCCTCCCGTGACGTCCCTAATAGGGGGGCTACCCTCCATTAGGGGGGGTCGGGGGGGCTCGGCCCTCCCTGTTCTGATGGTTTTGGGGGGCTGTCAGCGGGGTGTATTTGTCAGCCAAGTGGCTCCGCTTGGCCTCCCTTGTGCAGAAGGCGAAGCCAAGCTAAGCCACTAACGATACAGAACGTTAGGTTATGACTATAACCAAGTTCTGTTAGTTAGGGGCGATGCTTGGCTTCGGACGGCCGCTGCAGCCCTTGACCTCACCTTGTGGTGAAAGCTTGGGAAGGAGGAGAGCAGGTGACCACACACCTGCTTATGAAGGTAAGCTGATGAGGGGTGTGGTCAGACTAATACTGGTATTAGAGGTACATTTGTGGTTTATTCAGTACGCGTGCACGTACGCGAGATAGTGCAGAAGGCGAAGCCAAGCATCGCCCCTAACTAACAGAACTTGGTTATAGTCATAACCTAACGTTAACATGGTCACTGTGTAGCTGCTCTAACCTGTTAACATGGTCACTGTGTAGCTGCTCTAACCTGTTAACATGGTCACTGTGTAGCTGCTCTAACCTGTTAACATGGTCACTGTGTAGCTGCTCTAACCTGTGTAGCTGCTCTAACCTGTTAACGGAAGGTTATGTATATAACCTAGTTCTATGAGTTAAATGGTGCGCTCAGCACCTGTTCTGCACTGTACTTCACTTCATGCACGTGCACTGAATAAAAAATTCCACCATGTACCTTTACATCCCAACATCCGTCTGACCACACCCCCTTCCGCTTACCTTCATAAGCAGGTGTGTGGTCACCTACTCGCTTCCTTCCCAAACTTTCACCACAAGGCGAGATCAAGGGCCGCAGCGGCGTCCAGGTGCTGAGCGCACCATTTAACTCATATAACTAGGTTATATACATAACCTTCCGTTCTATGACGTTAATGGATTGCTCAGCACCTGTTCTGCAACAGGGGCTGAGCGGGAGCCATAGTCTGACCAATGTACCCCGCTGAGGCCCCCCACAACCATCAGACCGGGGAGGACCGAGCCCCCCCGACCCTCCCTAATGGAGGATACCCCCCCTATTGGAGGTTCACGGGAGGGCGACTGATCCGACCGTGCGAAGAGGCACTCAAGCAACCCAACGCACAGGGTGAGCAGACCGTGGCTTGACCCCACAACTACACACACGCACAACCCGCATGCCACCCGGGAACGAACGGAAGGAACAACCTCGTTACTGCCCCCAGAAATCACGGGGTTAAGAGCAAACCCAACCCCGTGGCAAGGCCGTAGCAGCGGAGCGCGAAGGAAGACCCAGACCCACTGAAGGGACTGGATCCCCTGGAAAACGGGGGCCCGGAGAGGTCAATGACGCCAGGCATCAAGACCCCACCAGGTGGTCACTTAGTGACACCGCCCCCCACATCGCCAGCGTATTCGGATAAGGCCCCTCCAAGAGCGGGCCCTTTCCCCCCAATAGCACACCGCCTGGCACACTGACCCTGCAGAACAGGCAGTCAGCATGGCCGTAAGCACACAAAAAGGTTAACCAACGGAAGCAGGCAGCGCACCGGGGAAACCAGGCAACAGGCTGTAACCTGAGCCTGGAGCACTGTGGACGAGACAGGCGCCAAAGGAGTCAGCTGAAAACAGCCGCCCCGGCGGAAGGGGCGTATGCTGGCGTTGTTGATCACCATGACAAAGCCTCCATTAAAAAAAAAAACACCCAGAGGGGTTGAGGCAGAGAAGGCTGACATGATTGGCAGACGTCATGAACGTGCAGGGGCACACTCAACCGGTAACCCGGGAGTTGACTCTGCTCCAACACACCAGGGAATCAACCACCCGCTCGGTACAGACGGTGGTTGTTCCTATAACCCAGGGCTATTCAACTAAATTGTTCAGGGGGCCACATTGTCAGAAACCCAAGGGGCCAGGGGCCGGACTGCCACGGCGCCTCCCCGTGCTATGAATATATGTACACTTGACACAACACGCAACCACATTTTCACAACTTTTATTTAACTACATTGCAAAAGTAGTATACTTTTCAAAAAAAGTGCTTCATTTATGTGCCACATCTGCAACATCTCCTGCAGAAAGTGCTTCATTTATGACTGTGCAACAACTGCAACATCTCCTCTTCAACATTTCAATATAAAAATAAAATAAAAAACAAACAAGTGCATGATGTGCATCTGAACATTCTAACATCAACACTTGAACAAAAAAACACACTTATAGTGCAGCTGAGCTTATGGAAAAAGTGCTTCATGTCTGTGCAACAACAGCAAATCACAGCATCTTATTAGCACTTATTGTCCACTCTTAACTCTCAAACATCAGGGGGGTGGGGGGCAGACAGGCCTAGCCTACATACACACAGGGGTGTAGCTCCAGATTCTGGGCCCCATGAAAGAATTTATTTGTAGGCCCCCAGTGAATGCGAGCGTGCGTAAGCGCGCAAGCGGAATTTTCTTTGGCCATTTTTTTATTGATAAACGCATAATATGTGTAACTGAGGGGTACAATTCCCTGACTGTATTACTAGATATGATACTTACTACCACTACCTTTGTACTTAATATTCGGCCACCCAGTACACGGCATAAATATATTATCATGAACACTCTCACGTAGATGAAACGGATCCAACACAAATGTACGAATTAGAAACAGGTCTTTATTTCCTACACAGCGATGTTGTGTAGAATAAGCACTTAATCACTTAATTACATTTATGAATTGAAATAGTATGCACTTTTATGGCAAGGAGTATTCGTCGGTATATCAATAGATAATGTCCAATCTCTGAAGGCGCAGGTGGTAAATATATACGACCTGGAATAGTTAAGGAATAACAGCAATGATACTTTAATGATTATAGGCTGGATACACTAGAGGGGGTTAATCCGGTCGCTTGTAAGCCGACAGGAGTAGGAGGGGGGGGGGGGGGTAGAATCCAGCTGCCTCGTCCGGCCAAGGGTATCCCAGGTGAACCCACTGTAGTGCCGTTCAATGCGCCGGTGATCCTTGGACCACAGATGAAAGCAGGTGGACTCTTTGTGGGCCGGCTCTCTCCGGTCCACGGGGGAGAGATGTGGAGAGACCTCGTCTTGCAGAGCGTCTCCTCACCTTGCGTCCTCTCCAGGGGGGGGTTCCAACACACGGTAGTGTCGGGGGTCTTTATCCATAGAATAATCAAAGTATCCAAAGCATAATCCGTGCCTGGGAAGGCGGGCTGTCGTCGGTAGAATAATCCGGTATACAGGTCCACTCGCTCGTCGGCTCTGGGGCTCCTCGGGTGCAGCTTCACATAGGGTCAACCACCCTGGGTAAGCAGCCAGTTCTCTGCCCGAAACGATGGGGTACTGACTACGGTAGTATTCTCACCGCACGAAGCACTATATATTAACAGACTATTATTAGCTTAATAGACTACGTCCAACTCGACGATATAGTGCCAAATATGACTATTCAAATATTAATATACACGATGTCTCAATACCGATGGTAGGCCGAACTTGGCCTTACTCCCACACGTGGCATCGCGGGGAGGCTTTACGTTTGTGACTCTATTGGAGGGTAAGAAACTGGACTGAAAAGAAAGTCCTACTTTAGTAGCGCAGTATATATACGCACTATGAACAAATAGTCCCATTAGTGGTGCGGTAGCCAAATTCCTACGCGGAACTAGGACTTGTTCGTACATGTCGAGCGGTACATTTGAACTGGGTCTGAGGGGTATGGCAGCCTGGCACCAAGGTCTCGACCAATAGTAGAATGGAGACTATTATGGGATGTTCAGTAGGCTAGAATGGATATTCAATGCATATTGTACAAGGAATATACAAGGGATATCAGGGAATATTAGAGAATATACAAATACAATTAAATATATATATATAAATAAATATATATATTCGGTTTAATCTGGCCCTTCACAACAATATGGTTTTTACCTATACATTCGGATCAGCAGTTCAGCACCTGCACTGTTGGTGGGTGAGCCTAGTAAAGGATGTCGCATTGCGTTCATCTTCAATGAATGGACCAATGCAATAGTCTACCAAAGCCCCCCCCCCCTCTCTCTATATACACACACACACACTTCAGAAACAAACATAGTATCAATGAGAGCATCAATAATACACGTGAGTGATGTCTAGTAATAAAAAAAAAAAGAAAAAAAGTTGGGCCCCCCCCCCAGCCCTTGGAATCATCCTAAGCTACCCCCCCCCCCCCAGCTACGCCCCTGCATACACACATCTAATGAGAGCGATTGCACTTATTTGACTGGGCAATGGCAGAGAAAGAGGGTTCATAGGAAGTGAGGGCTACCCGCAAACAGTGATGCAAATGCTCATTTGTCAAGGAGGCACGGTTGCTTGTTTTAATGGCATTCATGTGAGAGAAACTGGATTCACGGGTGTATGTTGAGCCAAACATTGTTAGCACAGATATTGCCAGCGTTTTTATTTTGGGGAATGTCTTGACATGAATACACTTTATCCTAAATGTTGTGGTGGATTCATTTTCAAGTGCCTGCTTCAGAGCAGATGATGCTTGCATGTCAATTATTTCAAGTTGCAGGAGACCTTCATCAATGTGAAGTGATGCAAGGAACTCTTGTCCTTTTGTGGAAATAGCAGCTACATTGGCAAATGGGTTGCTCACAAAATGCATCAATTCTCTGGACATGTCAAATTCATCAAATCGACTTGCAAAGTTTTCCCTCAATTTATCAATGAAATCTGTCATTAATTGAGTGACTTTTGGCTAAATTGTACGTGTTAACGTTGACATGAAAAGAAAAAAGTAAAAAAAACCCAACCCCGTGGCAAGGCCGTAGCAGCGGAGCGCGAAGGAAGACCCAGACCCACTGAAGGGACTGGATCCCCTGGAAAACGGGGGCCCGGAGAGGTCAATGACGCCAGGCATCAAGACCCCACCAGGTGGTCACTTAGTGACACCGCCCCCCACATCGCCAGCGTATTCGGATAAGGCCCCTCCAAGAGCGGGCCCTTTCCCCCCAATAGCACACCGCCTGGCACACTGACCCTGCAGAACAGGCAGTCAGCATGGCCGTAAGCACACAAAAAGGTTAACCAACGGAAGCAGGCAGCGCACCGGGGAAACCAGGCAACAGGCTGTAACCTGAGCCTGGAGCACTGTGGACGAGACAGGCGCCAAAGGAGTCAGCTGAAAACAGCCGCCCCGGCGGAAGGGGCGTATGCTGGCGTTGTTGATCACCATGACAAAGCCTCCATTAAAAAAAAAAACACCCAGAGGGGTTGAGGCAGAGAAGGCTGACATGATTGGCAGACGTCATGAACGTGCAGGGGCACACTCAACCGGTAACCCGGGAGTTGACTCTGCTCCAACACACCAGGGAATCAACCACCCGCTCGGTACAGACGGTGGTTGTTCCTATAACCCAGGGCTATTCAACTAAATTGTTCAGGGGGCCACATTGTCAGAAACCCAAGGGGCCAGGGGCCGGACTGCCACGGCGCCTCCCCGTGCTATGAATATATGTACACTTGACACAACACGCAACCACATTTTCACAACTTTTATTTAACTACATTGCAAAAGTAGTATACTTTTCAAAAAAAGTGCTTCATTTATGTGCCACATCTGCAACATCTCCTGCAGAAAGTGCTTCATTTATGACTGTGCAACAACTGCAACATCTCCTCTTCAACATTTCAATATAAAAATAAAATAAAAAACAAACAAGTGCATGATGTGCATCTGAACATTCTAACATCAACACTTGAACAAAAAAACACACTTATAGTGCAGCTGAGCTTATGGAAAAAGTGCTTCATGTCTGTGCAACAACAGCAAATCACAGCATCTTATTAGCACTTATTGTCCACTCTTAACTCTCAAACATCAGGGGGGTGGGGGGCAGACAGGCCTAGCCTACATACACACAGGGGTGTAGCTCCAGATTCTGGGCCCCATGAAAGAATTTATTTGTAGGCCCCCAGTGAATGCGAGCGTGCGTAAGCGCGCAAGCGGAATTTTCTTTGGCCATTTTTTTATTGATAAACGCATAATATGTGTAACTGAGGGGTACAATTCCCTGACTGTATTACTAGATATGATACTTACTACCACTACCTTTGTACTTAATATTCGGCCACCCAGTACACGGCATAAATATATTATCATGAACACTCTCACGTAGATGAAACGGATCCAACACAAATGTACGAATTAGAAACAGGTCTTTATTTCCTACACAGCGATGTTGTGTAGAATAAGCACTTAATCACTTAATTACATTTATGAATTGAAATAGTATGCACTTTTATGGCAAGGAGTATTCGTCGGTATATCAATAGATAATGTCCAATCTCTGAAGGCGCAGGTGGTAAATATATACGACCTGGAATAGTTAAGGAATAACAGCAATGATACTTTAATGATTATAGGCTGGATACACTAGAGGGGGTTAATCCGGTCGCTTGTAAGCCGACAGGAGTAGGAGGGGGGGGGGGGGGTAGAATCCAGCTGCCTCGTCCGGCCAAGGGTATCCCAGGTGAACCCACTGTAGTGCCGTTCAATGCGCCGGTGATCCTTGGACCACAGATGAAAGCAGGTGGACTCTTTGTGGGCCGGCTCTCTCCGGTCCACGGGGGAGAGATGTGGAGAGACCTCGTCTTGCAGAGCGTCTCCTCACCTTGCGTCCTCTCCAGGGGGGGGTTCCAACACACGGTAGTGTCGGGGGTCTTTATCCATAGAATAATCAAAGTATCCAAAGCATAATCCGTGCCTGGGAAGGCGGGCTGTCGTCGGTAGAATAATCCGGTATACAGGTCCACTCGCTCGTCGGCTCTGGGGCTCCTCGGGTGCAGCTTCACATAGGGTCAACCACCCTGGGTAAGCAGCCAGTTCTCTGCCCGAAACGATGGGGTACTGACTACGGTAGTATTCTCACCGCACGAAGCACTATATATTAACAGACTATTATTAGCTTAATAGACTACGTCCAACTCGACGATATAGTGCCAAATATGACTATTCAAATATTAATATACACGATGTCTCAATACCGATGGTAGGCCGAACTTGGCCTTACTCCCACACGTGGCATCGCGGGGAGGCTTTACGTTTGTGACTCTATTGGAGGGTAAGAAACTGGACTGAAAAGAAAGTCCTACTTTAGTAGCGCAGTATATATACGCACTATGAACAAATAGTCCCATTAGTGGTGCGGTAGCCAAATTCCTACGCGGAACTAGGACTTGTTCGTACATGTCGAGCGGTACATTTGAACTGGGTCTGAGGGGTATGGCAGCCTGGCACCAAGGTCTCGACCAATAGTAGAATGGAGACTATTATGGGATGTTCAGTAGGCTAGAATGGATATTCAATGCATATTGTACAAGGAATATACAAGGGATATCAGGGAATATTAGAGAATATACAAATACAATTAAATATATATATATAAATAAATATATATATTCGGTTTAATCTGGCCCTTCACAACAATATGGTTTTTACCTATACATTCGGATCAGCAGTTCAGCACCTGCACTGTTGGTGGGTGAGCCTAGTAAAGGATGTCGCATTGCGTTCATCTTCAATGAATGGACCAATGCAATAGTCTACCAAAGCCCCCCCCCCCTCTCTCTATATACACACACACACACTTCAGAAACAAACATAGTATCAATGAGAGCATCAATAATACACGTGAGTGATGTCTAGTAATAAAAAAAAAAAGAAAAAAAGTTGGGCCCCCCCCCCAGCCCTTGGAATCATCCTAAGCTACCCCCCCCCCCCCAGCTACGCCCCTGCATACACACATCTAATGAGAGCGATTGCACTTATTTGACTGGGCAATGGCAGAGAAAGAGGGTTCATAGGAAGTGAGGGCTACCCGCAAACAGTGATGCAAATGCTCATTTGTCAAGGAGGCACGGTTGCTTGTTTTAATGGCATTCATGTGAGAGAAACTGGATTCACGGGTGTATGTTGAGCCAAACATTGTTAGCACAGATATTGCCAGCGTTTTTATTTTGGGGAATGTCTTGACATGAATACACTTTATCCTAAATGTTGTGGTGGATTCATTTTCAAGTGCCTGCTTCAGAGCAGATGATGCTTGCATGTCAATTATTTCAAGTTGCAGGAGACCTTCATCAATGTGAAGTGATGCAAGGAACTCTTGTCCTTTTGTGGAAATAGCAGCTACATTGGCAAATGGGTTGCTCACAAAATGCATCAATTCTCTGGACATGTCAAATTCATCAAATCGACTTGCAAAGTTTTCCCTCAATTTATCAATGAAATCTGTCATTAATTGAGTGACTTTTGGCTAAATTGTACGTGTTAACGTTGACATGAAAAGAAAAAAGTAAAAAAAATTTTTTTTTTTTTTTTTTTTTTTTTTTACTTTTTTTTTTATTATCATGTAATCTTTGGCGGGCCGGTCAGAATCATCCCGCGGGCCGGATCTGGCCCGCGGGCCGCCAGTTGAATAGCCCTGCTATAACCCCTCAAGAAAAAACTCAAACACACCTGCGGGTATACACTGGCTATACCGCAGTACAAGTGTTTCAGTTTTCAAAAAAGGGTTATCCCAGGCCTCCGGTATCAACAACTTTACTTCGGACCGGGCCCGGCGGCACGGGAAGCACAGGATTACCAGAGGAGGTCCAAGACCACCCCAACAGCCCTCTCTTCGCCACGCGTGAGAGAGGAGAGCGAAAATAATGGAGAACCAGCCCTAAGCACACCGTACTTGGTATTCCCAGGCGGTCTCCCAACCAAGTACTAACCAGGACCGAACCTGCTCTAGCTACCGAGATCGGGTGTGGACAGGTTGGTATGGCCGTAAGCCATTACGATAGTGCAGAGTACAACATGTACCCAACATAGGATCTCCATAACGCCTAACCCTGTGACACCCGGACCGACCCGGCATTTTCTCCCCCGAAAAAAGCACAAGTCCCTCAGGGTACCAGAACAGCAGATCTGCATCCCCGGCGGACAACGGGTTAACTGACCAGGACCAGCGTGACCAGACCAGTCCTGTGTCCTAACCACGCCAACATGCCCACTCCAGGAGAGGGGGTAGGTATGCGTGTCGATCTAAAAACATGAAAAGAGGGCGCCACCCAGACGGTCCCATTAGGACCGTGCTCAGTGGCCCACCCCAAGGGCATGAGACCCCTCTACCTATGTTCTGATCTATTCCGTTAACATCCCCCAGATATGAACGAGAATTCATCGAGACAACCCAGTAAACTGGCGCTCGGAAGAGACAAAACTCCATCCCAGTTGCCCTATAAAAACGCTGTTTTAACAAGCAACCAAGGCGCGCTTAGCCCCTGTGTGATTCTGTAACAGAAAACACACCGAGCCAGCACTATGTATGCGTCGAGACCCAAACACATCAATGGATAGTCTAGCAAGACACCAAACATTGTTCCTCCAAGTCGCCTGGGAGAACGACACGGACCCGTCGTGCTTCATGTACCTTCCTCTTTTTATTCAAAAAAGAAAGAACACAGACTGACATGAATCCCTCGTGACGCAGCTGAGGGTAAAAATTGTTTACATTTTTACATCCCACCACCCTCCCATAGGGAGGAGACGGAAATCCCCAGAGAGACTTCCCACGCGAGCTGTATAGATTGAAAAGAATATATTGCAACATTGAGCTATGTAAAATGTGGGTTAGGGCTCTCCGAGGAGGAGGCACTGAACCAATACACACTCAATAATCGAATTGAATCGAATACACACACAATAGAGCAGGACTCCTTTTTGAAGTTCTACTCATCTTGACAATCCGAGGAGGAGGCTCTGAACTCTGAGGAGGCTCCCTCACAGGGAAGGCGAGTCCGAACTCACAGAAGGCCCGAGTAGGAGCTTCGTGAGGAGGAGCCCTGACCACTCCCTGAAACAGATCCATCATATGGACCTGAACAACTCACGGAAGTCTTACCAACAGAGACGCGCACAGTGACGTACTCTATGGCGGGGGAATTTCTGCGGTGCACACGCCCAATTTCCCCCCCCCCCCCCCCCCTCTTACCCTGTAACGTGCCGAACAGCAACGTGACAGGAACCTTGAAGGACAGGAGGTTTTAACCCCTGCCCATCAAAGGGGGAGGAAAGGATTACCAGTTCACCCCTTTACGACCCCACACCCATGATACGATGTAATGACAAAAAAGAGCATGACACAGTCATAGTCAGCTACATGAAGTGTCTAACAGCTTCACACAGCTCATGTGCTAACCTGCTATCTGATTTTTACTAAGGAAAAAACACAGAATAGAGAGGGCCCCCTTAAGAGCCCCGGTACCAGACTTACACATGTGCTTCTGTGGCCAACCTAACCCAGTTGTAGATCACAAGACACACACAACCCTTTATCACAACAAAAAATGGCAAGTACACTCCTGCTACAGAGGAACGCCGTTTTTCATAACGAGAGAATACAGAATCCTCGATTAGTATCGGCCACAGGCCTTGCTAAGCACACACGAAAAGCGACAAAACAATATTTTCTTTAGGAAAATATAGTTTCTCAAGCGGTTAGCACAACCCCAGCAACTAAGCTAAGGGTTACATCGTATCCCCACAAACACAGTGACACAATATATTGTAAACAACATGTCTGAGAGGAGGGTGGGGAAGCCCCAGGGAACCGGGGGAATCACCCCTCCTACCGTACCCTTGATACGGCCCAGTTGAACAGGTAACCCTGTTTAATATGTGAACACACTGTTCATTGTCATTACAGGCTGAGAAAAGAATTCATTCTTCACTCATATGTCACTAAGCATAGCTTTATAGGTTAATTAACCCCCTTAGTTGTGAGTACACGGTACATGAACACACATGATGTTCTCAACACAACTAACCAGATCATTTTTACACATGTAACAACAACCCGATTTGTATGGAGAAGAAGCTATACCAGTGACAAAACAATTCACACACAACACGCGTCGTATCCTCAATGTATTGCAGCAACACCCGTTTTGGAAAACATCGTTATTACAAAACATTTAGAAGGGAAGGAAGAAGACGTGTTTAAGGTCTGGTCGGGACCTTCCTACCGTGAGCGCAGGCCAAGCGAACTGCAGTCTGGCTAACGGGGCACCGACGGTAAACACAGCATTCCTGTGTTGACGACAAGGGCAGCGTCGCTGCGCCACCCAGCCGCTACGGTTCTCCATGTTGGCGCAGTCCTCGCCGGCCGGGCTCCCGGTAGGTTCGCCTAACATCCTCTGTTAAAGATGACGTCGTAGTCAGAGTGTTTAAGGCATGTTATAGTCACAGAAAACGTTCAACAGTGTAGCATTAAGCTAACAGCCATTCGGCTGATATCAACAAGCTAACATATACCAGCCTGGTAAACACAGCGAGCTAACGCCGCAGCTAACAGCTGCGCAGCTAACAGCTGACTGGCTAAAACAGTAGTCCACAACTAGCACGCAAGTTTAAGCAGCTATCACCTGAACTGTATACAATGACATAACAAGCCACACTTCAGACAGGCCGCTGTCCCAATCCCTCCCCTAACAGGGAAAAGAAAAAGAAATGTCAGAACACAGTTGTCAACGGTGATCCAGACATACACGGGGCCCTTTGAGCATGGAACTTCCGATAAAGAAGATCTTATGCCCACATTTCCTCGTTAGGGTATACTTTCATTTGTATATGAAAGATGGGGCCTACACGGGACAGAGAAGCATCGCTCGTCCAGAGAATCCTGGGATCACCCGTTCCTGGTCGCGGCCCACTAGTTGACTATAATGGGCTTCAGACCAAGATCCTCCGACCGCCGTTTTAAGCCGAGCAGAGGATCCTAGCCTGGAGTCTGCGTTTCGTAAATTGTTAGCTAACCCCCATAGCATCAACAACAACCAGAGCTCGCAAGCAAAACAGTACGTACCCAACCTGGAAACAACCACTTCTCACAACAGCGGTGCGTCCTACAGTCCAGCTGTGTTGCTGGAGGGCCTTTACCCCATCCAGCCGCAGCAAGGAGGATTGTAGTTGGGAAGCATGTCAGCCGCGTGAGCTCCTAATACAAAACCGTTGAAGGTCGGAATGACCCAGACACTCCAGTAACGAAGACAATATCGCCGTATTTTCTCAAATAGTGAGAGAGAAAATAAAGATATGACGTCAACGTATCTCTTGTTTTCCAACTTTCTTCTACTAACAACCTTGTCAAGTGGGGATCTACCGAAGGCACTTCCTTGTGGTGAAAGTGAAGAAGGAGGCGAGTAGGTGACCACACACCTGCTTATGAAGGTAAGCGGAAGGGTGTGTGGTCAGACGGATGTTGGGATGTAAAGGTACATGGTGGAATTTTTTATTCAGTGCACGTGCACGAAGTGAAGTACAGTGCAGAACAGGTGCTGAGCAATCCATTAACGTCATAGAACATGGTCACTGTGTAGCTGCTCTAACCTGTTAACATGGTCACTGTGTAGCTGCTCTAACCTGTTAACATGGTCACATGAGCACTGCTCTAACCTGTTAACATGGTCACTGCTCTAACCTGTTAACATGGTCACTGTGTAGCTGCTCTAACCTGTTAACATGGTCACATGAGCACTGCTCTAACCTGTTAACATGGTCACTGCTCTAACCTGTTAACATGGTCACTGTGTAGCTGCTCTAACCTGTGTAGCTGTTCTAACCTGTTAACACTGCCACTGTGTAGCTGCTCTAACCTGTTAACATGGTCACTGCTCTAACCTGTTGGGCGCAAAAAAAAAAAAAAAAAAAAGCAAGAGTTTCCACAGCGCACATGCACTGCTCAGGTGGCCATTGTGTCCTGGGCCTTAAGGCCTCTACATGCTACAGCAACTTCAAAGCAACTGCACCACAACATCGACAAAGCAATGGTGTTGCAGACACTCTACCTTTATGCTTCTGCAAAATCAATGCGCATCCTATGTAACATTGTACCCCGTACGTAGCTAGGTTCCCTAGATAGATGACGCTTCCCTTCTCAACCAACCCATTGATAACAAGCAGAAAAATAAGCATAATTTTTACTTCCGGGCGGGGGGTTTCAAAATAAAAGAGCGAGTCTAAAAGCACCGTAAATACGTTTATTTTTTACAATATCTAACGTTACACGAACCTAAACTAATCTAAAGTTAGTTTAGGTTCGTGTTAACGTTAGATAATGTACAAAATAAACGTATTTCCGGTGCTTTTAGTCGTCGCTCTTTTATTTTGAAATCCCCCGACCGGAAGTATTATAGTGTCTGTTGCTAGCAGCTTAACTTGTCAGCCGGTTCTGTGCTTTTTAACGTAACTTCATTAGTTTCCAATGGAGAGGAGAGAAAGACCGGCTCACATGCAGCTCAAACTACCTGTTGGAATAAATTAATTGATTGATGTTTAACTTGTCCCTGTGTGTGTCCAGTCATTTCGACTAGCAAACGTTGTATTTAACATTACCTCAGGATACCATTGTATTTAGTTGGTTAGCTATGTAGCTAATGTGGATAGCATTTTGAATAGCACCAATGCTAGCTGGCTGGCTACAGCTTTATTTACTAAATTATGGAGGCTTTTTAATCGTCAAGGTAAGAGAGGATTTGTCATGATCAACTGAAGGCGTATGCTATGGAACAATATGTGCTTGGGTTTTCAGAAAAAGGCCAGTTATGACGCTAATTATTTAGCTAATATTGATAGCATAGCTTGCTGGCTACAACAATGGCGGATGGTATTCCTCGCTGCGGGAGTCGGACCAATATTATTCTATGACAGCCCCGCCCCCATTCACTACCAACCAATCACTGCTACGCAATACCAACGCAATGGGTGTTTAGATTAGATTTTGGAGACAGGTACACAACATCCTCGCAACACAGTCTACAAGACTCTCTGCAACAAGCACGTTGAAATCGCGCCGATGTTGTGTTGAAGTTGCTTTGAAGTTGCCGTAGCATGTAGAGGCCTTTACAGGGTACCTTTCTGACAAATGTCAGTGGCTCAGGAGGTAGAGCAGTTGTTTGGTAGTCGGAAGATTCCCGGTTCCATTCCCGCTCCTCCCGGGCAGCGTGTCGAAGTGCCCTTGTACAAGACACTTATTCCTTAATTGCTCCCGATGTGCAGGTTGGCACCTTGCATGGCTGCCTCCGCCATTGGTGTGTGAATGGGTGAATGTGAGGAACAAAAATTGGAAAGCGATTTGGATAAAAGCGCTATATAAAATGCATCATTTACCAAATGTACACACTTGCCTACCACTTCAGAAACAGCTGGTTTGAGCCCCAGTTGTTGTATTAGTATTAACACTCTCTGCTGGTACTGTGCACCTTAACTGCATACGCATCCTCTTCTTGCACCATAACCATCACGTTTTGCGTGACATTGACTCTATCCTGTAGTGGACCAGCTGGCATATTTCATGCACACGTATGATATTGTTTCTCTCCCTCACTCTCCTCTTCCTCTTTTTCATTATCTTCTCCTCTCCCTTTCTCTCCTCCTCGTATCTCTCCTCACCCTCCCTCTCCTCCTCCTCTCTCATGCCCCTCACTCTCTCCCTCAACTCTCTCTCCTCCTTTATTCTCCTCCTTCCTCTCTCCTCTCCCTCTCATCCTCCTCTCCATCTTTCCTCTCCCACTCTCTCATCTTCCATTCTACTCTCCTTCCCTCTTCTTCTCCTCCCTCTCTCTTCTCCATTTCCCCTCTTCCTATCTCCTCTTCTCCCTCTCTCTTCTCCTCACGCACGTGCATGCACACACACACACACACACACACACACACTGTCAAACTGATTATGAACTGACCGAGAGATTCTGACCAAGAGATACACACACACACACTATTGTAGCCACTATACCTCATGCTGGAGGGACCCAGCGTATCTCCTAGATTAGAAGGGACGCAGTATGCTTTTGTTCTTGTGAATGTCCTAAAACGTTTTCCTTGTCTCACATTTCCAACCACTTACACAGCATGTGGAGCCTCTTAGGCCCAATTAGATGTATGTTCTGAACCAGCACAGAAGAGCCTTGAAGGGGGTTAAAACCGCAGATCCCCTAGTATATATATATATATATATATTTACACCACGTCATGTAGAAACCATGGAAACCGCGTTGAGGACGTTCAAAATCACGTCGGGCGATTCCTTTGACGCATGGTGCAGAGTGATGCAGATCCTGAGTTAGCTACTGTTTCCAAGAGAATCTAAAGGAAATTACGTTTGTACATCTATTTCATCAACATATTATAATCGCATACCCTCTGTTTATTCTTCCTCATATTTTTATATTCAGAGTTACTTATATTGTTCTTTTTGGCTTATATCTTTTATAGTCAAATCAAATTAGATTTATTTATATTGCCTTTATTTATGTCTTTATACCCTGTACCTCCCCTCTCCTAGTATATATATATATATATTATACCGTAGTATTCATATGGTAAAACCACAGGAGTACACCTAGTAATTCACCATTCCCCGTGGTGCAGCGGAGTAGAAGACTCGTCGCCCATGGTGCAGGTATCGAGATACCACAACGAATCACTACAGTATGTCTGTGGTAAATCTATAGTGTTTAGGAAAATAAATCAGATAAGACAGCAATACTATTATTCACTATACTATTTCTGTATGTAGTGCTTATTAAAAAAACGAAAGAATAGAAAACAGCAATACTATTAAATATATGTATCAAATGTATAATATTTCTGTGGTAAATCTATAGTGCATATGAAGATGAAAAAGAAATACTAATAATAACTATAATATTTATGTGGTAAATCCATAGTGCTTGTTACACTTGCCGGAATCGAACTGGGAACCTTCTGATTACCAGGCGACCACTCTACCTCCTGAGTCACCGTCTCCTTCAACACGTAGTGGTAGTGGGGAAACTATACACTTGTTACACGTATTGTAGTTGGTGTATCTGCTCCAGTTTTGATGATGACAAATTTTCCACATGACTATGGCCTTTGATCCCTAATTTTAGCGCACATTATTTAAGTATCGGGGGGGGGGGGGGGGGGGAGACTTTAATTATGTTCTAAATCCAGAATTAGACAGATCCTCAAAAACCAATCAAGCACTTTCTAGGCAAGGATTATAGAATCTCTTTTAAAGGAATATAGGGTCGCTGACCCTTGGAGATTTAAAACCCATCCAGCTTTTCTTTTTCCCCCCTGCCCATCAATCATACTCGCATACACACGTAGCGGCACGGTGGTGTAGTGGTTAACACTGTCGCCTCACAGCAAGAAGGTCCAGGGTCCGATTCCCGCTTGGGGTTGGGGACCAGGTTTCCATGATGCCAGGTACCCAGGTGGGGTATCTCCCAGGCCTTTCTATGTGGAATTTGCATGTTCTCCCCGTGCTCGCAAGGGTTTCCCTCCCGATAAGATAAACCCAATGGAAAAACATGCACAACAACAGATCGCTAACGCTGTGGCGTCCTTGACGAAGACGGACAGGAGCACTTGGATTGGTCCCCGGGGCGCGGCTCACGTTGACGCCCTATCTGCTCCCGGCTGCCCATGGGGGGAAGGACGACGGGATGGGTTAGGCGCAGAGACTCTATCGCATCGGCGACTGAGAAAAAGACAATGCATGCGTGTGTATCCCGTGTGTGCCGCTCCAATTGCATGTCCAGTTTGTTGCATGCCGATTAAAGACCCCCTAAAGAGGTCCTGCATTATTATTATATTACAGAATGAGTATTTTCTAATAGATCGAAAACTTCTGCCACAGGTCAGGAAATGTGAATATGAAGCAATTGATTTTGGGGGTGTGGTCAGATCACGCTTTATTGACAGCCCCCTTTCATCTCAAGTGACATTTTATTTCTCCATTAAATCACTGAATACTTTGCTATAAACTACCACATTTATCAAATGGAGACAACTTGGTTAGACAGCTTGATTAATTGACTAACTAGCAAACTGGATTTTTATTTCCTGGAGTATGGCACTATCGTTTTAGCATTTTCCATTCACATACATGAAATGGTTCACATTAGCTTTGCTATGCTACACGGTTGAGCTACTATCCACACCGGGAGAACGATGCTAATGTGCTCTAGTTTTTAAATCATTATTATTATCCAGTTTTTATTAGGGCTGACCCCTATTAGTCGACTAATCGATCGAAAGGAGCCGTAGTCGACTGCCAACCTCTTAGTCGAATGCAAAAAAATATATAAAAATTCTTATACATCTTTTTTATTTAAAAAAAAATATATTTAATCATTCTTTCCAAAAGAAAAGAGTCCTAGAAGCGTGGCTAACGCGAATGGCACGCATACCAGAGGCTAACTGTCTAAGAAAACAAGCACAGAGGCACTGAAAGAGGATTTCACCCATCTAATAAACACACTAGACTAGACAAATATCAAGATGTAGGACCAATTGCATGCTTTTGCAGAGGACAAGAAGCCTTCCGTCGGATTTTTCGATTTTACTATCCTATTCAATGTATTTTGCCTGGAAAAGGCATATTGGGACTCCGAAGGTGCAGTACCGGCCAAATCCTGGTAGTGGCGCTGTCTCGAGAATGCAGTAACCCCTGTTGCAGACCGGGTGCCACAATGAAAATGCTCCGGGTGGACTTTTTTACTAACGTGAACCTATGGCTTCACTGGATCGCATTGAATAGCCCTCGGGATCCCCGACTCACCACGCTGTGGTGGGTTATATCATGGGCCAAATGGACATATGATCTACCAGATGGCAATCAAATAATTGGAATATTCTTTTTTTAATCCGACCAGCCACAGGTAAGGACAATTTACCGTCAATTTCAGCTTGATCGTGCAAGGATTTCATAGCCATTCCCCTGATCAGTGTATGTTGTGGTAATAACGAATGCCGTTATTGGCATCAATTAATCAGAATCGACCCCCCCCCCCCCTTTCATGCATTCATGATGGAATATAATACCGATCATATGCATTTCGATTTTTAACTCTAGCGTGTATATGGACGAAACGCCAATGGATTTAATGTTATTAACATCGCGCCTTATAAATAGCCTCACAGGACTTAGCCCCGATCATTCCAAAATAACACTCATATTCACCACGGTATAAAACGGGAACGTATTGATGGAATTTTTTTTTCTTTTTTGCATCTTGAACGGAAGGTTCATACTGTCAAATGACCATGATATTGTATCCATAGCTATAATATAAAATATAGATTTAGCTCTACAAACAACGTGATGCACAGTGAAAGTTTGTAATGGAAAGCTGGCGTTCCAGCCACATTCCAAAGGCCATGAATGTGATCAACATCCCCCAACATTTTGTTGTTATGCTTGGAGTAGAACTGAGAAGGTTGTGTCTTAATTTGATCTTGATCACTATTCTATGCTTTCAGGTCAGTACACTGTGAAAAGTACCAAAAACACTACAGTTAAAGGTTATAACGTTAGGTGACATGTAACGAAAATTGTGAAATGAGTTGAATGTTTAATAATGTCAATAAGAATGTGAAATATGTTATGTGGGCACACATTGTGATATGCATTGGCTACGAGGGAAGATGGCGTTTTCCACGTTATCAGTTACTAGCAGCGCGCACTTGCCGCTGGGGTATAAGAGACGTTATTACTTATTATATATATTTTTTGTGATCAAATCTTTTTCATTTTCCATTTTTCAAACATGAAACAACACAACTCACAACACAATAATAACAATAATGCATAAAAAGACATCCAAAAACAAAACTAACACAACAATGATTAGACAATAAATTAGACAGATTATACATTTAACATCCCAAGCCCCCTCCCTCACCCAAGGCCAGATTAAGAATTCAGAGGCCCCTGGGCCAGATTCTTGTGGAGGCCCCCATGCGTGTAGCCTTTCTCCAATGCGGCCGTGTTTCCGGGTTCCCGTTTTTGCGCTCTGATTGGCCGCTGACCTACGCTAGTACGCCCCCCTCGCTATGAATCGCTATGAGCGTAGCAGGCACCCCCCTCACTATGAGTGTAACAGGACGCTCTGTGTTCATAGCCATTAATCTCTAAAGCTAACCACTATTTGTAAAAGCCACAACCACGTTACCATATTTGTAATAATGTAAATCATTGTGTCGTTGTACATATTGTGCCACAACCACGTTACCATATTTGTAATAATGTAAATCATTGTGTCGTTGAGGGAGGGAATAAATGGGAATATAATTAGACGAGGACATGTGAAATGAAGGTAAACAGACAATGGCCAGTGGAGGGAGCTGTCGCTCCAGCGAAGGCCTGGGGGGGATACCACAGCAGAATCACACACTCACAGTGGGAAACAACAGGGTCGAACAGACATGTCCAGAATAATAGACGAAGCACAAAGCATACTGAAACAAATACATAAGCACACGCTGTGAGTAGCACAGATGGAAGTAATTAAGGAGATAAATAAGCATCACATAGAAAATAGAACGGGGGGAAAGAAAGAAATATATAGGCAGAGGGGTACACAGAGGACACCACACGCTTGTTTGGGGGGTAGGAGGGGCAATGGAACATGTGAACCACATTAAGAGAGACCTAGGAAATGGGGATCTTTGGACAGAAAGAAGGACACACAGAGCGCTTTTGACCAGGAGCTCGACAGCACTAAAAACAGCAAGAATGCTGGACGATTATGACGAGTGGTTGGGGGTCAAGGTTACAGGCCCCCATGCCGTCAGGAGGAGGCCTCTCACTAGGAGAGCAGTTACTCCTCACCCACCAGCAGGGGACAGGGGGGGACACAGGGACCCCCCGAATGCCTTGGGAGCACTTTATGTAGAGTTTATGTTTTTTCTTTTTGTTAATCATTATGTGTATTCGGTAAAGAGAGCGGAGGCTACGACCGAAGGTAAAAATATGTGTGACATGGGGGGGACTGACAGACGAAAGAAGAAGAAAGATGACAAAGGTTAAAGGTATAAAAATGATGTCGTTAAACGTTAATGGAATGAATAATCCGATAAAGCGGGGCAAAGTGATGCTGAAATGTAGAAAGAGTGAGATGCAAGTGATTTTTTTGCAGGAGACGCATTTGATAGCACAGGAACATGAGAAACTGAAAAGATTTGGATATGAGAATGCATATTCTAGTTCCTTTAAACTGACCCTGAGGAGAGGAGTAGCCACGTTAATCAAGAACACAGTAAAATTTGAATTGGTCAAAGAAGTAAGAGACAAGGAGGGGAGATTTGTTCTGGTGAAGGGGAAAATGGAGGGTCAGATGGTTACGTTAGTGAATGTATATGCACCCCCAGAGAGTGAGAGGTATTTATATGAGACCATTTTTGACATGATAGCGATGGAACTGGAAGGGATATTGATATGCGCGGGAGATTTTAATGTGGTATTGAATCACGACTTGGACACCATGAGTAGTAGAAAAGGTAGGCCACAAATCAGCAGGTATATGAATATACAAATGACGGAAATGGGAATTACAGACGTTTGGAGGGGGATGCACGCCCTGGACAGGGAATACACACATTACTCACATCCACACGTGACATATGCGAGAATAGACTATTTTCTGATGACGACGGGGGACAGTTACAGGGTGCGGGAGAGCATAATAGGAGTAGCGGACATATCGGATCACAGTGCCATATATCTGACAGTAGATCTGGAGGGGAGACGGAGGAACACGATCTGGAGACTGAATGTGGGAATATTAAATAACAAGGGGGTGGTGAGTCAGATTAAGGAAGAGATAGCCAGGTATAAGGAGGAAAATGACAACGGGGAGGTCGACCCGAACATTCTATGGGACACACTGAAGGTGGTGATAAGGGGGAAATTGATGGAGAAAACAGCACTACTGAAGAAGGCCAGAACGGAGACATATCACAATCTGATAGGGAAGCTGAAGGATCTAGAGGGGAGACACCAGATATCGAAAGAACAGGAAACGCTCGGAGAAATCAAAGAAGTAAGGGCCAGGATAAATAGGGAATTATTGACGGAAATAGAAAAGAAAGCAAGGTTTATGAAACAGACGTACTATGAAGGGGGACCAAGGGCGACCAGACTGGCTAGGAGAATCAGGACGCAACAGAAGTTAAACACGATACACACAATAAGGGATACAAAGACTAATGAAATATTGAGGGACCCAGCTGAAATAGAGAGGACATTTAGAGAATACTATGAGACACTATACACACAACCAAAGGCAGCGGGAGAAGAGGAAATAGACACTTTTCTGGAGAAGCTGGAGTTACCATCGATAGGGAGAGAACAGAATGAAGAATTAAATAAAATAATTACGGAACGGGAACTGGAAGAGGCAATTAATAGAGCTAAAAACAACAAATCTCCGGGGAGCGACGGATTCCCATCGGAATTCTACTAGACATTTAGAGCAGAATTAGCGCCCATGTTAGGAGCGGCATTCAGGCACACGATGGAAGAGGGCAAAATGCCTCCCTCGTGGAAGGAAGCCGTAATCACCACGATACCGAAGGAAGGGAAGGATGGAGAATTATGTAGTAGTTTCAGACCTGTGTCCATACTCAACGTGGATTATAAGATGTATACATCAATAATATCAAAGAGATTCGAGACGTTTATGCCAGACATTATAGATGAAGATCAGACTGGATTCATTAAAGGGAGACAGACACAGGACAACGTGAGAAAGACATTACACATAGTGGAAGAGATACAAAAACAAGGTGGTAGTGCGGTACTGATTAGCCTAGATGCAGAAAAGGCATTCGACAGTGTGAGTTGGGCATTTTTATATAAGGCGCTGGTGAAATTCGGGCTAAACGGGAGAGCAATGAAGATGATCAAGGCACTATATCAGGAGCCAACAGCGAGAATTAAGGTGAATGGCAGCCTGACGGATAGAATCAGATTAGAGAGGGCTACCAGACAGGGATGTTGTCTCTCACCAACGCTCCGTTTTCATAGAACCACTGGCACAACTGATCAGACAGACCGAGGACATCAAGGGAGTAAAGATAAAGGGAATGGAATACAAACTAGGCCTATTTGCGGACGACGTGATAGTATACATGAGGCAACCAGACAAGAGCTTCCCGGCACTGATGGATCTACTGAAGGAATACGGCCACTACTCAGGATACAAACTAAACGTGACAAAGACACAGACATTAGCATGGAACTATACCCCAACGACGGAAATTAGGGAGGAGTACGGGATAAGGTGGGACATGGACGAGATTAAATACCTAGGGGTGAACATCACAAGAGGGGTGGGGAAACTGTTTGAGGCGAATTATACACGGATAAATCAGAACATCAAGAGAGACTTAGAGAGATGGACAGTAATGCCCTTGGACTTCAATTCAAGGATAGAGGTCATTAAGATGAACATACTATCAAGGTTACTATACCTGTTTCAGTCACTACCGATACAAATACCACAGAACCAATTCATGGAGTGGGACAGACTGATATCGAGGTTCATATGGGCGGGGAGAAGACCACGGGTCAGATATAAAACACTACAACTACCAAAGGAAAAGGGAGGGATGGCAGTACCCAGCCTACAAGACTATTATTATGCAGCACAACTGAGAGCAGTGATGTGCTGGTGTAACGACAGATATGAGGCCAGATGGAAAGACATTGAAAAAGAAGGGGAGGGATACAAGGTACAAGCTCTGGTGGGGGATAGGGAACTATTCAAGGAAAAAGAGGGACTGTTAGATCCAATCACCAAGTGCACCTTGACTATATGGAACAGAGTAGTAAAAACACACAAATTGGAGAAGCAGTCAGGGGTTCTGAGATGGGTAGCACTTGACAAGAGATTCAAGCCAGGGAGGTTGGACCATGGATTCAGAAGGTGGGAAAGGGGGGGAGCAACAGCGATATGCAAAATGATAGAGAAGGGGGAAATGCAGACCCTACAAAAATTAAAGGAGAAATTTGGACTAGAAAACAGGGACCACTTCAGATATCTACAGGTTAGAGATTACTACAATAAAGAAATAAGAGGAGACAAGGACGAAGAACAGAATGGAATAATCAAGATGGTAGTATGGGCATACGAAGGGGGGAAAGGAAGGGTAATATCAGCACTGTACCGGGCTATAATGAACAGCAAGGGACACACGGCCGATTATATAAGGGATAAATGGGAGAGAGAGCTAGAGATAGAAATAACAGAGAAGGAATGGGGTAACATATGCGAGGTGCAGCACTCAACAACAGGATCAAGGGTATGGAAAGAATTTGGATGGAAAAACATAATCAGATTCTTTATAACCCCAGAGTTGAAGGGAAAGTATGCACCAACACAAAGGACATGCTGGAGGATGTGTGGGAATGAGGGGGCAAATCACACGCACATATTCTGGGGATGTCAGAAGCTGAAGGGGTATTGGGAGGAGATAGGGGAGGCAATGACCAGAATATTAGGATACGGGTTACCACAAACGGGACTGGTGCTTTACTTAGGGGACCTGACGCACGAGGGAATACAAGGGGGGACAAGTATTTAATAAAGATAATGTTGATATCGGCCAGAAAAGCAATAACGAGACTGTGGTACAAAGAAGATCCACGACAATAGCACAATGGGTAGGAATAGTAGAGGAGATACAGGATATGGAGAGGATAACACACATGCTGAGGCTACAGGAAGAGAAATTTGGGGAAAGATGGGGAAAGTGGGAGGATTATAAGGGGAACGAAAACGACATCACAGAGGAGGAACCAAATGCAACACAAGAGGGCGAAGGGTAAAGGAGGAAAGAGGTTCAAGGAGGGTCTCTGAACCCGTGTCACACACCTTTGCTTTAGTTAGTTTTTTCGATTTTTTTTTCGGGTATGACAATTGTTTTATGTTTTTTTGTACTTTATTATTTAGGTCTGTTTAACAGTGTTCTTTTATTGTATGTTTATATTTAATTTCATGAATGTACCCGTATATGTATGTCGATATGCTATGGATGTCAATATAAATGTTATGTTGTATGTCCATAAATGTTGAATAAAAATAACCTTAAATGGAAAACCAACACAGACCACATCCACAAAAAAGCCAATCAAAGACTCTTCTTCCTCCGCCAGCTCAAAAAATACAGAGTCAGAAAACATCTCCTGCTCCGCTTCTACCAGGCTATCATTCAAAGCATCCTCACCTTCTCCATAACAGTTTGGTACAGCAGTCTGGACACTCACTCCAAAAACAAACTCCAAAGAATAATCAATAAATCCTCAAATAATCCGCACCCCCCCTCCCATCTCTCGAATCACTCCACCGCCAAAGCACAATTTGAAGAGCTAGAAAAATGTTCTCTGACCCCACTCACCCAGCACACCACATCTTCCAGCTGCTTCCCTCCGGGAGGCGCTACAGATCCCTGACCACCAAAACATCCCACTTTAAAAACAGCTTCTTCCCCACTGCCATACGGACACTGAACTCCCTGTAGCTGGTGGTGGCAAGTTTGTCAGCCCAGCTGTCGGTGGTGCTGCTGTGGTGCAAACTTCGTCATCAGCTGTTGACCGTTCTCCAAGTGTCTCTGGTGTTTTCAACAAGCTTCGTCAATTCCTTCTTAGGACTTGACCCTCTTCTGTTCTGACGGTGTAGGATCTAGGACCCACTTCCTCCAGAACTGTGGCTTTCATGTCCCAGTATTTAGAATGTTTTGCAGACACTTCTGTTTCTGTCTCACAATGTTATTTTTCTTCTGTTTTGCAGTGCAAGGAAGTGTGGTTCGTAACCTCCGTCCCATCAGAAGCTCAGCAGGAGACAGTCCATGTTCTAGTGGTGATGCTCTGTAACTCAGTAGAGCTAGATATGGATCAGAACCACTCTCTTTTGCCTTCAGGAGCAGCCTCTTTACTATGTCCACACCTTTCTCTGCTTTACCATTGGATTGGGCATACAGGGGACTTGAGGTTACATGCTGGAAATCATATTCTTCTGCAAAGTTTTGGAACTCCTTACAGTTGTAAGCTGGTCCGTTGTCAGAAACGAGAACCTGGCAAATTCCATGTCTCGCAAAGATAGATTTCATATGTGTAATCGCACAAGTAGCTGTCATGCTGGAAAGCAGTGCTATCTCTGGATAGTTAAAAAAATAGTCTATAACCAGTAGATAATTCTTTCCATCCAGGTGGAACAAGTCAGTTCCCACTTTCTGCCAAGGCACCTTAGGTAGGTCTGCAGTTACCATAGGCTCTTTCTGCTGCTTTGTATGGTGTTTCAGACAGGTTTCACAGCTCGAGACCATCTTGTCAATGTCTGTGTTGATGCCTGGCCAATATATTGATGTTCTGGCCCTTCTCTTACATTTCTCCATTCCGAGGTGCCCCTCGTGAAGTCTCTTCAACATCTCTTGTCTCAGTGACTGAGGAATGACAATTGTGTTCTTTCTGAGTAACAGTCCATCTATCACCCTCAGCTCTGCTCGGATGTTGTAATATTTCTGACAGTCTCCCTTAGGCCAGCTCTCTTTCATATTAGTCATGACCCTCTGTAGTAGGGGGTCCTTTTCCGTTTCTGCTGAAATCTGTTTAGATTTTCTGTCTGACACAGGTAGTGATTTTGCAATCAAGTTCACATGAAATTCAACATCAGCCTCTGTCGAGCTCACTGGTGTGTCACTCTGTGTCGTTGCCCTGGACAGAGCATCAGCCATCACAATGTGTTTACCTGGTGTGTATATCAGCTCGAAATCATATCGTTGCAGCTTCATCATCAGTCTCTGTATGCGTGGTGACATCTCACTGAGGTTTTTCTTTATGATGGAGATCAACGGCTTGTGGTCTGTCTCTGCCACAAATCTTGGTAGGCCATACACATAACTGTGGAATTTTTCAAATCCATAGACTAGTCCTAAACACTCCTTTTCAATTTGTGCATAGCGACATTCAGTTACTGTCATCGTTCTCGATGCATAGGCAACTGGCCTCCAATCATCTCCATCCGCTTGTAACAGCACCGCTCCAATCCCATTTTTGGATGAGTCAGTGGAAATCTTTATCCTTTTGGACGGGTCAAAAAATGTCAACACTGGTTCCGTTGTGAGCATGGTTTTCAGTGTTGTCCACTCCTCTTCATGACTGCCAGTCCACTTGAAGTCACACGTGTGGTGTAACAGCTGTCTGAGGTGCACTGTCTTGGTTGACAAAGTTGGTATGAACTTTCGAACGAAGTTTATCATTCTCAACACACCTTGCCTATCCTCAGGTCTCGGCATCTCCACTATAGCTTTCACCTTGCGGATGTCAGGCTCGACACCTGCACTCGAAAGCTTGTCTCCCAGAAAGGTGATTTCTCTCACACCAAACTGGCATTTTGCTCTGTTGAGCTTTAGTCCATGCTTTTTGACGTTTTGCAGAACCTTGATGAGTCTCTCATTGTGCTGCTCCAGTGTGGATCCCCACACCACCACATCATCCACATACACCCGTGCTCCTTCTATACCTTCCAGTATGTGCTCCATAGATCTGTGGAACACTTCAGGAGCAGAGCATATTCCAAAAGGCATCCTCTGGAACGAGTAGCGGCCAAATGGTGTATTGAATGTACAGTACTGTCTTCGTGCAGTTTGATCTGCCAAAAGCCCTGTGAAGCATCCAACTTACTGAAGTACTTTGCACCGGCCATTTCACTTGTTATCTCCTCTCTTGTTGGAATCTGATAATGCTCTCTTTTTATGTTTGCATTTAGGTCTTTTGGATCCATGCACAGACGTATATCACCATTTGGCTTCTTGGCACACACCATCGAATTCACCCACTCAGTGGGCTCCTCCACTCTCTTTATCACCCCCAGTGACATCATTCGGTCGAGCTCTTGCTTCACCTTCTCTCTGAGCGGTGCTGGAACCCGCCTGGGAGCATGTATGACTGGCTGTGCATCCTCTTTTAGTTGGATCTTGTAGGTGTATGGTAAGACACCAAACCTTTTGAATACATCTGTATACTGATCCACTATTGTCTCTACGTCGTTCTGTGCATTTGTTTTGATGCTATACATCCTCTTGACTAAACCCAATTGTTCACATGCCTCATCTCCCAACAGTGAGTCATGTCCATCTGGAACTATTACAAACATGAGGTGATGCTCTTTGCCTTTAACTCTCACCTTCAGTCTGCATACTCCTCTTGTGGGGATGGGCTGTCCATTGTAGGCCTTGAGTGGAATGGGATTAGGACGAATGTGGGGCTTCACTTTCATGTTTCTGATGTGAAGTTCATTTATCATGTTAGCCTTTGGTCCTGTATCCAGTTTGAAAGCAATTATAGCTCCATTTATATGCAATGGCTCGGTCCACTTGTCCTGCTCCACTCTATTCACTCTTGTCTGTTTGTCCTCATCCTGTGTCACCATGCCCACAAAGAAGGAATCACACAGGTAATTTTCCTCCACTGTGTGTACACGTTCACCTCTGCCTTGTCTCCCCTTGGCAAAGCATTGCTTGGAAAAGTGATTTTGTCCTTGACACTTATGGCACATTTTTCCATATGCTGGGCATTGTCTTGGTGCATGTCGAGTACCACATCTTTTACATTGAAAAGTGTCTGATCCCTTTTGTTGATTGTACCGCCTTTCTCCCTTGTTGTAGGGCTTCCTCGTTACCATAGCGACTGCTGCTCCGTCTTTAGCGTCTCCCGCAAATGTTCTGGCATGCTGTATCGCTAATTCACTTGTGTGACATATTCTCACAGCAGATTCAAGGGTTAGCTCTGTCTCCCGCAGTAACCTCTCCCTCAGTTTCGAATCTAGTACGCCAAACGCAAGCTTATCTAGGATCATAGAATCGTGCACATCTCCAAAATTACACGTTTTAGCTTTTAAGTCCGTTAGAAACACATCACAACTTTCAGCAGGCTGTTGCATCCTCGAGCGAAACACATACCTTTCAAAGGTTTTGTTCTTCTTCGGCGAACAGTGTTCATCAAACTTCTTGACAACCTCCGCAAATTTCTCCCTGTCCTCTGCATCGGCGAACACAAACGTGTTATATACTTCCACAGCTTGTTGTCCCGCGATGGTCAGAAGCAGTGCAATCCTTCTCGTTTCAGACTTTCCTTCCAGTCCAACAGCCATCAGGTACAGCATGAAACGCTGTTTGAAGGTAGGCCACTCATAACTCATAATTACCAGTCCAATTCACAGCGTCCGGCGGCTTCACACTTTCCATCATGATGACTCGTGATTACACTCCTGGTACCATGTAATATTTCTGTCCATCAATGAATAAACTGGGGTTCTTTTAATATCATTTATTTAGGTCCTGGTAGTAGGTAGGTAGCATACATGTCAACATGCAACAGGTGTCTCATTATCATACTTATAGAAACTGTGTAGTGGTACCCTGGTAGATGGGGCCATCTAGTGGTTAGTATAAATCACCACATGTACTTTAGGGGCACATGTTCTGAAAATATGGCTTGGGCTTAAGTTAAGGTTACATATTTTTAAGTGTGTGTTTCACCACATTTATACACACACACATGCGCATAGACCATGCACACACACACATCTGAGTGGTTATACACACATTTATACACACACACACACATACACACTTGAGTGTCTATACATATGGACATTAATATATGCACTGTTAGGCTGTCAAACCCTCTAAAGTTCCCTTCACGCATCTCTATTACAACCTCTCTCTCTCTCCTCTCTATTTCTCTTACTCCTTCACCCTATCTTTTTTTCTCCCTGTATTTCACTCACTCCTTACCACTCTCTCTCTCTCTCTCTCTCTCTCTCTCTTTTTCTGTCTCTCTCTCTCTCTTTTTCTGTCTATCTTTATTTCTGTATCTCTCTCTCTTCTTGAATGGCTACAAGTCAACTCACTGATCCTAACGTTGTGTCAATGACACACACACACACACACACACACACACACACACACACACACACACTCTCATGTTGTATATGTCATTAATCATAATAATAAATTCAGCTTCAGCATGCTTGTTGATGCATGTAACACCTGCAGAACATGAATACAAAAAGCATCTTCTCCACCACACTGTCTGGCTACTTGTCACAAGAGAGATATAATTACATCACACTGTCTGGCTACCTAGTACAACAGAGATGAAGATCACTAATAACATTGACAATCAGACTTGGCATGAAATCACGCCTGTGCCCCTGCCCGCTCACATCAAACCTAACTTCACCCACTGGCGTGCCATCAGCCTGCAGGACGAGGGCTTACAGTAGTCTATCCAGATCTACACAAACAGCCTTTATGCACGTTAGGTCATGCGCTCCCACTCACCTTTCTTTCAAAAGCAATTTCTAACTGAATACAACATTTTATCTGTTAATCACAACAAGCTATTTCAAGTGAATGAGGCCAGTCTCAACTCCACCTGCTATTGGTATTGGTTTATTTTCAATGCTCTTGTTGGTCAGCAACCCCTTCCATTACAACAATGTTGGATTGGAATTCTGGGTTCTATCAAACTCGCTCAAGAGCTTGTACTGAACTTGGAAAGATTGCTTTCTCTTTCAGTGTTCCATATGTAACGGGGAAGCCAGTGGGTATGACCACAGTCACAGAAACAGGTGTGTTGACGAGTGACTGTGGCAGTGCGGGCTGGTAAATTAAAACTCACTTCCTCATAACAGGGTTAACAGACGCATAGGTACGGTAGTTAGGAGTGAATTCACTTCTTAGTGCAGTGGCCTGTGTCGTCGCCCGCAGACGCGGGAGCCCCCTGTTCGACTCCCCCTCAGGACATTCTCATTTAACATCAAACACAACGCAGACCCAGTATGATCCGACACACATACTTTTGTTAGATTTAGGTTGTTTCAGCCTGTAGTCCATGTTATCTCTTGATCCTCTGTGTTGTTTTTGTTTCATGGAGGCAATCGTTCGGTGGAATTTCGAATTATAAAACACTCTTCTCCCGAATACATTCGGAACAAACGTACGTTGAATCGTCCATTGTGTATCAAAAAGGATAGTTTATTTACATAAACAAAGGTATCACACAAAATGCAAAACGAATTGAAAGTATTTGTTAACACTAGCAAAATATGAGGTTTACCACAATGGTAGGTTTGAGTGACATAAAAAAAAATAGATATATAATTTATTTAAATTCTTTTGGATGGAAGAGCCACACATTGACGGGCAAAGAGCCACATGCGGCTCACAAGCCACGGGTTGGCCACCCCTGCGCTAGACGCTCTCAAAGTGCTGTGACTTTCATCTGTTCCAAGGGCCCATATGTGGAATAACATTCTAATTACATTTTCCTGAAGTCATTTTTTAATTTCTGAAACCGTGCCAGATAAAACGGGTACTTTTAGGAAAAGTCATTGAGTGACAGAGCTGGAGCTCGACCGAGTGACGAGGATACATTTATTGAAAATGCCTAGGCCTCATTTGACCCCTTGTCGGCTGTGCTAGTGTTAACATCCGGGGGCCGTGCGCACACTTGCGGCAATTTGCTCTAGTCTGTCGGCCTAGCGCTGTATTTTTGCAGATCAACCAATACATTGTTGGAAAGTGTCATTTGCCACCTTTGGATCATCACCCTACTCGACCTATTGCGTGCTTCAAGTCTCGAGTTACAAGACAAAACATCCGACGAGCATAATTTGACAAGCCATTCGGACAAGTGGCCACAGATACAAGGATACATCTGTAAAACACACATTTCTAAATTGGTCTAAACTTTGGACCTGTACTGTAGATAAGACTTCAGGCTATGGAACCGTTATGTTTTCCAGCTCCTACCTCTCAGCTGAAACTCAAAAACACGGCATCTGGCAACAAGTAAACAACGTGAGTAACTTTTATTTTTATTTCAGTGTGTTCAAACCTCTAACTCTATTACATTAGCATTCCGAGTGATTCTTCTCCTATTGTGGAAGAAAGTTCAGAGTTTTCTTTCAAAAGAGACCAGACTCATGCATGTGCTATAAGTGGTTCAAGTAATGCATCACAAATTACTTTGGGTATGCAATCGTCAGGCGTTTTATGCTAAATGTGCCCTCAGCAAGGGGTTAAAATGTTTAAGGAAATAAACTAGACACTCATACCTCGGCCCAGTCCCGGCGCCATGGGCGGGCATTAGGGGGCCGGGCCCGCCCACTGAGTCAGCTGGGCCCACCCTGGTAAAAAAATAAACACTTTTTTGTCAATCAAAGTCAACTATCCAAATCCTTAGTCGGGGACAGCCCTATTGGGCACTGATGTCAACAACAACACTACTGAAGCTAGCACGGCACTCTGTGAGAATTCTTTTTCTACCCTCAAGAACGTCTTTACAGAACATCGCCTTAGTATGCTTCATCGACGCAACTAAGGCCAATTTAATTCAGTTGGCATTTGAGAAGGACTTAACAAAAAAGTTCAGGAATGAGTGGAGGGGCAGTGTTTTAAGAAGATTTCACTCTGTCCCCAAACGCCGCTTTCCGCTCTACTTATGATGGTGAGTAGCCTGTGGAGGAATTTTGTTTGCTTTTTTATGCACCTTATTTTTGTCAGTTCAGTTCAGTTTGTCAGTGAATTCAGAAGTGTTGAATAAATGGAGACTTTTCAAAGATATAGAATAGAATAGAAATGTATTATCCTGAGGGAAATTTGACACTGCAAATCACTCAACATTAAACATTTAGACGGAACAAGTCACAAATAAGAATAACAAAACAAATGGCCTAAGAATAGAATAAAATGAAATAGAATAAAAATAGAATAAAAGATACAGTAAATAAATACAGTAAAAATATACTGAAGTCTACAGTAGGTGTAATATTGCACAGTGCTGTTTAAAAAGTAAGAGTCCAGGAAGATGGTAACTGTCACTCTGTGCTCAGTGGTGCAGTGAGGCACAGTGATGCATTGTATAGTCTGATGGCTGTCGGAATGAAGGACTTCCTGTGCTGTTCAGGGGCGGATCTAGGATTGTAGGAGATCCGGGGCTTAGCCCAGATGGGCCCCCCCCCTTTTTTTGTATTTTTTTGTATTTGTTTTTTTATTTGTTTTTGTTTACAATTTTTTTTTTTTATTATTATTATTTTGTGCAGGCAAGGGGTGGTTTGGAGGGGGTCAGGCACGACCCCCTCCACAACAGATTTTTTTTGAATTTAATTAACCTGTACGTGCAATTTCCTGCAATATAGAGCCTTCAGTCTTGACCAATAAAGCTGCTCTTTTCACTATAAAACTCAGTTAACCATAACGTAGTTATGGTTCGATTTATATATTGGGGGGGGATATATAATATTTTTCATATGATCAAAAAGTGGTGGAGCAAGAGCATACCTTTGCTCCCCCAAGTTCAATAGTGGGAGAGCAGAGATGCTCCGAATGCTCTTATGGCCAGGCGTCTATGATTCACTGATACAAAGTAAAATAGTGCAGTGCAATAAAATAGTTAGTAAAATAGAATAAAATAATGCAATAGTGCATTGCAATAAAATAGTTATCATCGTATTTTTTCGGGAGGCCGGTAAGGAGTGCATTACAGTAGTCGAGTCGGCTTGAGATAAAGGCATGGATCTGGTTTTCAGCGTCCTTTTGATTTATAAATGGCCGTACTTTAGCTATGTTTCTAAGGTGGAAGAATTAAGTTTTTGTCAACTTGTTGATTGTGATTTAAATCTTAGGTCTGAGTCTACCATAACACCAAGACTTAACTCACTCAAATACAGTTAGCAGCTGGATAGACCACAGATGGAAATTAGCTTCTGCTAAATCTGGTGCAAACATATTTTCATGTACTGTAACAATGATGAATTGAATTTTTTTTTTTTTTTTTTTTTTTTTTTTTTAAATAGATTCGGGGCTTTTCAGAATACATCCGGGGCTTGAGCCCAGGTAGCCACCCCTTAGCTCCGCCCCTGGTGCCGTTCAGTACTGCATTTAGGTAGAGTGAGCCTATAACATGCTCCTCCTGTCAGCCAAGTCTGTGTATAGTGGGTGGGAGGGGTTTTCCCTGATGGCCTGGAGCTTAGCAAGGTTCCTCCTCTCCGCCACCCTCGCTAGAGTCCAGCTCTACCCCAACCACGCTACTGGCCTTCTTGACCATCTTATCCAGCCTGTTTGTGTCCCCTGCTCTCAGTCCGCTGCCCCAGCAGGTCTGTTATACAAAAACAGACTGAACGGATATATATAAGTGAAAGTTCTTAAGGCGAGACACTGCAGGTGAATAGTCAAATATACTTTTTTTGTTGATTTTGTTATATTTTGCTTCCTAAACATGTCTTCTATGAAACTAGTGACATTAGTTTATTTTACATCATTTTGCCTTATTGCATCCATAAATGTGCACATATTTAATGGAGAAGTGCCTCATTTGCATATATAAACATACATTTCAGAAAACTTGCAATATATTTTTTCTTAGTTTATATGTACATAACAAATTGGGAAAGTTTCATAGTGATATCTATTCAAATATTTTTTGCCTATTAGGGGGTACTACACTGTACTACACTGTTTGTAGCCTGTGTGTAGTTCTGTTCAGTTCAATAACATCATTATTATTATTATTATTCAGTTATCAGGCATGTGTTTAGGTTGTCTATTACTAATGGTTTGATTAGGTATTGTGTTTGTAAATATCTGTTTAAAAAAAATATATGGCATTTTACAATACAGAACTTTGAAGGCGTTTTCCCGAAAATGAGTTTTAAGAGTTTTTCCTCATACTCTGAGCCAGAAATCTCCACTTCAGTAGCACTCGCATACACCAAACCTTCCAGTTATATTCATATCTATGTTCTGAAGGTATTTACAGAAGGGTTTGTTGATATCGCATTCATACCCTGATTTATATCACATTTTATTCCTAAAAACATGGCGAAATATGGAATTTTACCATAAAAATGGACTGAATGGAGTATTTTCTGATTTATGGAGTGATAAAAAGAGATATCCAAAATCCCCTCTGTAATAACCTTTGGCTCTAATATGTCAACAAAATGAAACTATAATTTTGAAAATGGCTTTATCCAATGTTCAGATTTCTGTCCTGGAATTATATGCAAATTAGTGCATATTTAAGTAGATCATGCCTCATTTGCATATTTAAACATACAATTTCAGAAAACTTGTAATACAAAAAAGTCTTGTCTTAATATAAGTAATCAACTGGGGAAGTTTCATTGTGATATCTATTAGTTAATTTTTTTACCCTATTCACCTGCAGTGTCTCCCCTTAAGATAGAGAGAAATTCGATTTTTCAATTGCCTCTCTGCTGTTTAGTTCAGCACCGTGGGCAGCGCCAAGCAAGCCACAGCGCCGCTGTCCCAGCTGAAACGTATAAAAGGGAACCTGTGTTGAAAAACCACCCCCCGAGAAAATGTTATGCCCCCCCACTAATTTGTTTCTGCAGCCTGGTCTGCCTCGGCCCCTGCCCCCACAGGAGCAGAGAGCCCTGTTAGAAAACTAAACACCACTTTGCCTGAATAAAAGCTGTTTACCTACGTACTGTACGTATTTATCCTGTTATAATCATAATGAAAACCAGTTATATCGTTAACTCTTCAGTGCTCTTTAAAGTTTGATACTCTTCCAACCATTGGACAATTTATAGCTTTAGTTAATAACCATTGTATGTGCTTTTGTAATTGCTTTTAGTCAGCTTTTCCCGTTTCTTGTATCCTGTTCATAAGATAACAACTTTAACTTGTTTTTATCTTTGTTATTATATCTCTTTTAGTTGTATACTCAGCGTCACTTTAAATGGAAACCTCTGTGTCCCTCGGGTTTAAATAAAGGATGAATGAAAAAGTGAATGAATTGCTGCTACTCCCGCATATTTAACAAATGCGCTTGCATCTCTTGTCACCAAATGATCAAAGAAGAAGTTGGACTCACCCATGTGCCTGGGCCTGCATCTAGATTCACAAAGACGGGTCCCTAATGTCCTCATTTCATGATTTGTATTCTCAAGGTCGGTCCTGATTCCGACACTCAGACATATTTTAAAATCAGACATCCATACACACTCAGGCTCACACACACACACGCACACACAAACACACTCGGACATCCATACATGCTCAGGTTCACACATACACTCACATGCTCGGATGCATGTGTGCATACTGTACACACACACACACAAATGTAGAAGAGAGGAGAAAGGGACGCATGGAGAGGAAAGGATGTGACTGACCACATAACTGACCACAGAGGAATCATCTGGCCAGAGACTGACCACTGAGACATCATCTGACCAGAGACTGACCACTGAGACATAATCTGACTAGAGACTCCACTGAGCCATCATCTGACCAGAGACTGACCACTGATGCATCATCTGACCAGAGACTGACCACTGATGCATCATCTGACCAGAGACTGACGACTGAGACATCATCTGACCAGAGACTCACATAAATGAAGACTTGAGACTTGACTTGGACATGCTGGCTATAAGACTCAAAATTACTTGAGACATGACTTGAGACTGACTTGAGACTTGCACATTAATAAAATATGACTTGACTATGCAATATTGAACATTGGTGATTCAACTATAGTTGTCATAGCTTGTTGGCATAACAAGAGGTTTTCTGTTGCCCAAAGCATAAAGAGAATATGCATGCCAGAATATGAATAAATTGAATACAGTGTGTTGAAACATGGGCATGCCTTATTTAATCATTTTGTATTGAGATTTTCACAACCTTTGCTCCTCCTGGTTGAACAGCTGTGTGTGAACTGTAGTATGTAGTAATGTCACACATACCACACTCCATGTACTGAGCGGTAAGCTCCAGTGATATTTAGCGTAGAAGCTCATTTCAGATCTTTAGTATTCTCCTCCTCCACTCTCTCCAGATCAGTTTCAATAAAGTCTGAACTCAGGGAACTCAGTTTAACAGGCAGACTGTGAGGAGACTTCAGTTTACACAAATCAAGGACACAAGTCCTTTTGTGTCCATAAACGCCTCAAGTGTTTTTCTCTCTCTCTCTCAAGACACTTAACCCCTAATTGCTCCCGATGAGCAGGTTGGCACCTTGCATGGTCGCCTCTCACATCGGTGTGTGAATGGATGAATGTGAGGAACAAATAAAGCGCTTTGGATAAACACTATATAAATGCTGTTAATTTACCGTAATTTCATTCAGGTGTTTGAGGATGTAGAGAAGCTTGGACTGAGGAGGATGTAAAGGAGGAGGTGTGCCTTGCGGAAAAGTTAAATGTGTCCAATCCCAAAGAGGCATCAGAGAACGAGGCGAGATATCTGAAGCGCTGTTGTTGAGACCTCTCTCTCTCTCTCTCATTGGTTCCAGGTCTGATCCGTCTGCGCTCAAGCCCGCCCCCGCATCTCCAAGGGGTGGAGTACGTTCTGAATGTCACTGCGACGGACGACAACGCGTCCGGGGGCCCGCAGGCACTGTCGTCCACCGCCCAGGTCGTAGTGGGAGTGGATGATGTGAATAACAACAAGCCGGTGTTTGAGAAGGTGAGATGCACGCACACACACTCACACATATGCATGCACCCACACACACACACATTAGAGACATTTAAATTCTTTAAACAATATTTACCTTTTCAAAAGCCTATTTATGGATATAAATAGTGGCGGGTTGTCCCTGGAGAAACACTACATGTCAGTTCTCCGTGCCCTTACTGTGTCCTCTGGGTGAATTTGTAAACACTTTTTTAGAAGCACGTTCAACCTTGATGTTAACATGACAAACCGGCTGAGAAATATTGCATTCAATGAGTAATGTGAAAATATAATTTCACTGCAAATGTTTCACATCAGTACACAGGACGTCTGGGTAATCTATAGGTAAAAGCACTCGCTGACCAACGGAGAGACCCAGGTTCAATCCCCGGTAGTGGTACTCCCGGCTTGGACATTCCTATGAACACTGAACAATTGTCAGTGTTCGTGGGTGGGGAAGCTGGTGAGGGTATGAAAACTGGTCGTTGCAATAGTGACTCCTACTGGTTGGTCTGATTAGCAGGACGGGGATCTGGGGGAGATAGCGTGAACCTCAGCATGCGTTACACTCGCGGACACACACTCCCAGACACACTTGCATACACACACAGAGAGAAACAGAAGTACACGCACACACACAGAAATGGAAGTACACGCACACACAGATACACACACACACGCATAACCTTCATTAAACTGAATCTACGCAACTCATTCATATAAATAGTAGTGCTGTCAATCGATTAAAATATTTAATCTGATTAATCGCATGATTGTCCATAGTTAACGCACGATTAAATGCAAATTTATCAAATTTATTTTTTTATCTACCTTAAACGGATATTTTTCAAGTTCCAAGTTGTAATACTCTTATCAACATGAGAGTCAACAAATGCTTGCTTTATGCAGCCATTTAACACAAAAGGATGACACTCGTGCATTGCGAATTTGCATCAAATTCAAAACAGAGTGATGCACAAAATAACTTTAAAAGAAAATAATCATTTAAAACAATGAATAAAGTGTGCATGAAATGATGGGGGAAAGAAAACATTAGGAACTTGTTACATTCACCCACACAAGGGCTGAGGACTCACCCCCGCCCCCCCTCTCTCTCTCACACACACACTCTCCCAGCTCTCTTTCTCTCTTGCCCCTTCCTCATCTCTCTCACACACACGCATGCACGCATATGGCAAGCCGTTTTAGCTTTTATTCAAATTTTCTAGCTAGCTGGGTACCCAACTACGTGAATACTTTACCCAAGGCAGTTGTCCTTCCGCGTTCGGTTTGCGCGCCCTGATTGGCCTCTCAGCGCCCAATCGCGTTAGCCCTACTATCGCCGCACTACTCGCTCAATATACTACTATCACTCAACTTGCTACCGCCGTGCATCAGCTTTCAGTTCCACAGCCCAAGTCCTCGCCCATTTCCTCGTATTGTTTTCATCTCCGCCGTGCATCATATACTAAAACTAACTATCACTCAACTCACTATCACTCAACTCGCTACCGCCGTGCATCATATACTAAAACTATCGCCTAACTCGCTACCACCGAAGAGTCTCACAATATACTAACTCAATACTAATCAAAGTATTTTTAAATGCTTTGTCAATCTGTTCTGTTATTCCTTGATATAGACTTTATTCTATCAACCTTGACAATGTGCTATTGATGTATTGTAGACGAATCAAAGTATTTTTAAATGCTTTATGGCTAATAAACTAGACTAAATATAGCCTATAGAACAGATTTTTTACAGCCTAACGTTAATATAGAGATGAAAACAATACGTTATTTATATTGATGTGATGCCGATTGATATCAATAGCGCGTTACGTTAATATAGTATATTGATGTGATGCCGATTGATATGAATAGCGCGTTACGTTAATATAGAGAGATGAAAACAATACGTTATTTATATTGATGTGATGCCGATTGATATGAATAGCGTGTTACGTTAATATAGAGAGATGAAAACAATACGTTATTTATACTGATGTGAGAGATGAAAACAATACGTTATTTATATTGATGTGATGTCGATTGATATGAACAGTGATGCGTTGCTCATGGGACGAGATTGCATGAGTATGAGGAAAAAAGTTTTGTGAGCAGAATCGCGTGCACGCACACGCACGGATGTGCACGCGCGTGCACACAGGAATGCGCTGCACTCGACTGATGCGCCAACTCGCAGTAGCCTACACACCTGGCTACTTTGCATTCAAGTTTCAAGTTCAAGTTTCTTTAATAGTTGTCATACAGAAGTACAGAATACTTTCATACAAAATGCTTCTTACTGTTACGCTCCAGAGACTGTGCTAGACAAGATAGTATCAAATAACATAGTATAGCATGTAATTTAGAAGAAGAAAATGAGGTCACAGTGTTCGGTATAGACATATGTACAATGTTCTGAGTTACCATATAATATACAATACTATGCAGTGTACTAATGTACAGTACTATATAGTGCAAAGCAGAAATGGGATGAGGTACAATTTAGGTACAATTTACAGTAAGGTGTACGAGTTGTAGTGCAATCCTTCATCAATAAATATAAAGTGTGGGGAGTGGGTGCTACAGTGTGTTTGTTTAAAGTGGGTGTGTGCTATAAAGTGTGTGGAGTGGGTGCTACAGTGTGTTTGTTTAAAGTGAGTGTGTGCGTGTGGATGTGTGTGCTATGTGCGTTTGGTGGTTTGTTGTTGTGTAGTGTTCATTGTTCGTTTAGCAGCCTGATGGCCTGGGGATAGAAGCTTCTTCTGAGTCTTTATGTGCTCGCCTTGAGACTCCGGTATCGCTTGCCTGACCGCAGCAGTTCAAAGAGGCAGTTGTTCGGGTGACTGGAGTCTTTAATGATTCTCTTAGCCTTGCCCTTGCAACGCTTGTTGTAAATGTTCTGGAGGGTGGGGAGCCCCCCTCCAATTGTGCGTTCGGCTGAACGTGTCACTCTTTGTACTCTGCTTCGGTCTTGTGCAGTGCTATTCCCAAACCAGGAGGTGATGTTGCCGGTCAAGATGCTCTCTATTGTACATGAGTAGAAGTTCTTAAGGATCTTCTGACTGACTTGGAACTTCCTTAGGCGCCTGAGGAAGTAGAGGCGTTGTCGTGCCTTCTTCACAACACTGTCAATGTGTGTGGTCCATGTCAAGTCCTCGGATATGTAGGCTCCGAGGTACTTAAAGCTGTTGACTCTCTCAACCGGTGCCCCGTCGATGCTGAGGGGGCTGTAGTCCTTGACCCCCGACCTCCTGAAGTCCACAATCATCTCCTTTGTTTTGCTGACGTTCAGGGAGAGGCTGTTTTCCTGGCACCATCCCGCCAGGACCTTGACCTCTTCCAGGTAGGCCCTCTCGTCGTTGGCAGAGATCAGGCCCACCACCACTGTGTCGTCAGCAAATTTGATGATTGTATTGCTACTCCGCTGAGCCACACAGTCGTGTGTGTACAGGGAGTAGAGGAGGGGACTCAGAACACAGCCCTGGGGGGCCCCTATGTTGAGGGTGATGGATGAGGAGGTGCAGTTGCCTGCTCTCACCACCTGGGGTCTGCCCGTCAGGAAGTCCAAGACCCACTGGCAGAGGTCATAGTTCAAGCCCAGGTCCCTGAGCTTGGCTATGAGTATGGAGGGGACTATGGTATTGAATGCCGAGCTGTAGTCGATGAATAGCATTCTCACATAGTTCCCCTGCCTCTTGTCCAGGTGTGATGCTGCTGTGTGCAGCACATGGGCTATGGCGTCCTCCGTGGACCTGTTGGGGCGGTATGCAAATTGCAGGGGGTCCATGTTGATGGGGAGGGAGGAGCAGATGTAGCCCTTTACTAGCTTCTCAAAGCACTTCATGGCTATGGAGGTGAGAGCTACAGGGCGGTAGTCGTTGTGGCAAGCAGGCTTGGATTTTTTGGGTACAGGGATAATAGTGGACTTCTTCAGGCAGGTGGGGATGACAGCCTGTTCTAAGGACAGGTTAAATATGTCAGTGAATACTGGGGCCAGTTGGTCGGCACAGACTTTTAGGACGCGGCCGGGGATGCCGTCCGGACCTGCTGCCTTCCTGATATTCACTTTTTTAAAGGTCCGCCTCACCTCATGCTCTGTTACCCTGAACACTGCGCCTCCATCAGCAGCCGACCCCCCCCCCCCCCCCATTGCCGTGGCTTGTGAGCTGGTGTTGTTATTACCAGCATCAAACCTTGCATAAAAGGTATTGAGGTCATTTGCTAAGGAGATGTCACTGTTCAGTTTGAGGGAGGCGCCTTTGTAGTCTGTCATCGTTTTGAGCCCCTGCCACATAGCTCTAGAGTCAGCTTGTTCAAACTGGAGTTCAATTTTATCCCTGTAGCGCCGTTTGGCCTCTGACACTGTCCTCCTTACGTTGTATCGCGCCACCTTGTGGTCATTCATGTTGCCTGCCACTAGGCCGTCGTTGTATGCTTTGGTGCGCTCTCTCAGAGCTTCACGGACGGATTTGTCTACCCAGGGTTTTTGATTTGGGTAAACTCTCATTTTGGTAGTGGGGATTGTTTCTTCCACCAAAGTACAAACATAGTCCAGCACTGTCTCCGTGTAGACATTAATGTTATCTGTGTCGCGGAACACATTCCAGTCTGTGCATCAAACGCAGCCTGGAGCGTCTCCTCTGACGTCAAATCCCATTTCTGCACCTCTCGCGAGACTACAGGAGTACTTTTGATTCTCTGTTTGTACATTGGTGAAAGAAAAATGGACGCGTGATCTGATTTACCAAAGCCACTATCAGAATGAGCCTTGTAGCCACCTTTAAATTGCGTGTAACAGTGATCTAGGATGTTACCGCCTCTGGTGTTGCAAGTCACATGCTGATAGAAGTCAGGTAATACCTTTCTCAGATTGGCGCTATTGAAATCACCCAGCACTAAAATGGCGGCGTTAACGTTCGCCGCTTGTATTCTATTTACCTCGTCGTGGAGTCTGGAGAGCGCGACGTTGTTACTGGCTTGCGGTGGAATATACACTCCGACAAGGATGATCGCCGTTAACTCCCTCGGGAGGAAGAAAGGACGACACTTGATGCTTATATATTCCAGGTCTGGGCAGCAGTGGTTGGATAATTCCTTCACGTTAGTTGGATCGCTCCAATTGTTGTTAAACATGAAGGCAATACCTCCTCCACGTTGTTTACCGGACTCTGCTGTACGATCCTTGCGGTGGATAAAGAAGTGTTCGGCCGGTTGGATAGCGTGGTCTGGAACGTCCGGCGCCAGCCACGTCTCGGTGAAGCAGAGAACGTTGCAGTCTCTGACGTCTCTTTGGTATTGAATCCTTGCACGGATATCGTCCAGTTTATTGTCAATTGATTGTACATTGGCTAGCAATATACTGGGTAATGGCGTTCGGTGGCGTCTGGATCTCAGCCTGTTACGGATCCCAGCTCTCTTCCCCCGCCGTCTGGTTCCTTTGTTCCCCGGATCAGGCTCTGGTCCCATTTTCCGGAGAATCTCCTCAGGCCAAGCTGGTCCAGTGAGTAATCCAATCGGTAAGTTTCCCGTAATCCGATGTCTATAAGTGACTGACGGTCATACACATTAAATGCACCTACTGTTGGTACAGACAAAACTCTTAAAACTATAAATATTAACAAAAGTAAGCACAGTCTCGACGGAGCGAACAGAAAGGCAGCCGGTCGTTGCAGCGCCATTCTACTACATATCAATAGCGCCGGTCGTCAGGTGTTACATTCCATTCGTAGAGGCAATTAGGCATTGTTTTTAGTCTGTCCTTATGCGAGGGAACATTTATGCACATGTGCGGTAGCACGCGCCTGGGAGCGCACGTGGCGTCATTAGCGTGCGTGCAGCCAGTGTTGATATGAGCATCGCAACACTGAATATGAATAGTGCGTTACGTTAATATAGAGAGATGAATCCGGGGTTGTCACCAGCTTGGCTGGCCGTCTGCACTGATACAATTGGCTGTATCAGAGGGTGGGAGAAGCTGGCGGGGTGGGTCCGGGTCGTTGTAAACAGCGACTCCTACAGTTCGGTCGGGGCGCCTGCTAAGCGCGGATTGGACGTGAGGGGGATAGTGTGGTCCTCCCACACGCTACGCCCTCTCAATGAGAATCCGCGCTGCCAGGTGAAAAGAAGCGGTGATTGGCTGGACGTGTGTCGGAGGAAGCACGTGGTAGCCTCCACTCTCCCAGATGATCTGACTGTGGGGGGTAAGTGCGCAGCGACCAGGAAGGGACTGGGAATTGGCATACGACTAACATTGGGATGGGAGAAAATCGGAGGAAAATGGAGGGGGAAAAAGACCAATAAAAAAAAAAAAAAAATATAGAGAGATGAAAACAATACGAGGAAATGGGCGAGGACTTGGGCTGTGGAACTGAAAGCTGATGCACGGCGGTAGCGAGTTGAGTGATAGTAGTATATTGAGCGAGTAGTTAGGCAATAGTAGGGCTAACGCGATTGGGCGCTGAGAGGCCAATCGGGGCGCGCAAACCGAACGCGGAAGGACAACTGCCTTGGGTAAAGTATTCACGCTACCCAACTAGCTAGCTACAGTAGCTAGAAAATTGGAATACAAGCTAAAACAGCTTGCCATACGCATACTGAATGAATGAATGAAAAACTTTATTTAACAGATTGCAGAATGGGTACAATACAGTACGGCTCAATAACTGCTTGTGCTTATGTCCCCCCACACCTTCCAGAAAAAGATATTTACTCTAAAGTTACGGGAACCACTTTCTTGCACTGTATGATGCAATGTATCATATCTTCTCACAGGTGCAAGCTCTGTGCCCCTTGAGAAAGAAAAAAAACTCAAACTTTTCTAAATGGCCCTCCTTCACTGTCTCTCATGCAGTTACCTGAACTCGAGTCCTAATGCACAGGCACTTTGTACCGTAAGGGCTAGCACCAGCCGACAGGCACTTTAAGGCAATATGCACTTTACATTGGAACACTGAGCTCTTTTAGGTACTGTAGCATTTTTAAATTGTTTGTGAAATACTTCTATTGTGGGGATTGCATCGCATGTATTCTTGTGTGTTTTTATACTGTATGTTTGGCACCAAGACAAATCACAATCGACCATGTGTTGAAATGGCAATAAAGTTTTCTATCCATCTCTCATGCAGTTATATTTGAGCCTTGCTCTTATTTGACTCATTGACACAATGAGTAGGCGACTGATGAGGCGACTTTCTGTCAGAGAAGCCCTGGACCTCATGTTTGAACCAGATGAAGAGGAGATTGAACCAGAGATAGAGGAGGATGTCTCAGAAATGGAAAACAGCGATCCAGACTATAAGCCTGACCAACAGTCAATAGACCAGGGAGAGGCCACTGACGGAGAGGCCCCTGAGAGAGAGGCCCCTGAGAGAGAGGCCACTGAGAGAGAGGCCCCTGAGAGAGAGGCCCCTGAGAGAGAGGCCCCTGAGAGAGAGGCCCCTGACGGAGAGGCCCCTGAGAGAGAGGCCCCTGAGAGAGAGGCCACTGAGGGAGAGGCCCCTGAGAGAGAGGCCCCTGAGAGAGAGGCCACTGAGGGAGAGGCCACTGAGGGAGAGGCCCCTGAGAGAGAGGCCCCTGAGAGAGAGGCCCCTGAGAGAGAGGCCCCTGAGAGAGAGGCCACTGAGGGAGAGGCCACTGAGAGAGAGGCCACTGAGGGAGAGGCCCCTGAGAGAGAGGCCCCTGAGAGAGAGGCCCCTGAGAGAGAGGCCCCTGAGAGAGAGGCCCCTGAGAGAGAGGCCCCTGAGAGAGAGGCCACTGAGAGAGAGGCCCCTGAGAGAGAGGCCCCTGAGAGAGAGGCCCCTGAGAGAGAGGCCCCTGAGAGAGAGGCCCCTGAGAGAGAGGCCCCTGAGAGAGAGGCCCCTGAGAGAGAGGCCCCTGAGAGAGAGGCCCCTGAGAGAGAGGCCCCTGAGAGAGAGGCCCCTGAGAGAGAGGCCCCTGAGAGAGAAGCCCATGAGGGAGAGGCCCCTGAGAGAGAAGCCCATGAGAGAGAGAGGCCCTTGAGAGAGAGGCCCCTGAGAGAGAGGCCCCTGAGAGAGAAGCCCATGAGGGAGAGGCCCCTGAGAGAGAAGCCCATGAGAGAGAAGCCACTGAGGGAGAGGCCCCTGAGAGAGAGGCCCCTGAGAGAGAGGCCCCTGAGAGAGAGGCCCCTGAGAGAGAGGCCCCTGAGAGAGAGGCCCCTGAGGGAGAGGCCCCTGAGGGAGAGGCCCCTGAGGGAGAGGCCCCTGAGGGAGAGGCCCCTGAGAGAGAGGCCCCTGAGAGAGAGGCCACTGAGGGAGAGGCCCCTGAGAGAGAGAGGCCCCTGAGGGAGAGGCCCCTGAGAGAGAGGCCCCTGAGAGAGAGGCCCCTGAGGGAGAGGCCCCTGAGAGAGAGGCCCTTGAGGGAGAGGCCCCTGAGGGAGAGGCCCCTGAGGGAGAGGCCCCTGAGAGAGAGGCCCCTGAGAGAGAGGCCACTGAGAGAGAGGCCACTGAGAGAGAGGCCCCTGAGGGAGAGGCCCCTGAGAGAGAGGCCCCTGAGAGAGAGGCCACTGAGAGAGAGGCCCCTGAGAGAGAGGCCACTGAGAGAGAGAGGCCCCTGAGAGAGAGGCCCCTGAGAGAGAGGCCCTTGAGAGAGAGGCCACTGAGAGAGAGGCCACTGAGAGAGAGGCCCCTGAGAGAGAGGCCCCTGAGAGAGAGGCCCCTGAGAGAGAGGCCCCTGAGAGAGAGGCCCCTGAGAGAGAGGCCCCTGAGAGAGAGGCCACTGAGGGAGAGGCCCCTGAGAGAGGGAGGCCCCTGAGAGAGAGGCCCTTGAGAGAGAGGCCACTGAGAGAGAGGCCCCTGAGAGAGGGGCCCCTGAGAGAGAGGCCCATGAGGGAGAGGCCCCTGAGAGAGAGGCCCCTGAGAGAGAGGCCCTTGAGAGAGAGGCCACTGAGAGAGGGGCCCCTGAGAGAGAGGCCCATGAGGGAGAGGCCCCTGAGAGAGAGGCCCCTGAGAGAGAGGCCCTTGAGAGAGAGGCCACTGAGAGAGAGGCCCCTGAGAGAGAGGCCCCTGAGAGAGAGGCCCCTGAGGGAGAGGCCACTGAGAGAGAGGCCACTGAGAGAGAGGCCACTGAGAGAGAGGCCCCTGAGAGAGAGGCCCCTGAGAGAGAGGCCCCTGAGAGAGAGGCCCCTGAGAGAGAGGCCCCTGAGAGAGAGGCCCCTGAGGGAGAGGCCACTGAGGGAGAGGCCCATGAGGGAGAGGCCCCTGAGAGAGAGGCCCCTGAGAGAGAGGCCACTGAGGGAGAGGCCCCTGAGAGAGAGGCCCCTGAGAGAGAGGCCACTGAGAGAGAGGCCCCTGAGAGAGAGGCCCCTGAGAGAGAGGCCCCTGAGAGAGAGGCCCCTGAGAGAGAGGCCCCTGAGAGAGAGGCCCCTGAGAGAGAGGCCACTGAGGGAGAGGCCACTGAGGGAGAGGCCCATGAGGGAGAGGCCCCTGAGAGAGAGGCCCCTGAGAGAGAGGCCACTGAGGGAGAGGCCCCTGAGAGAGAGGCCCCTGAGAGAGAGGCCCCTGAGAGAGAGGCCCCTGAGAGAGGGGCCCCTGAGAGAGAGGCCCCTGAGGGAGAGGCCCCTGAGAGAGAGAGGCCCCTGAGAGAGAGGCCCCTGAGAGAGAGGCCACTGAGAGAGAGGAGCCTGAGGGAGAGAGGCCCCTGAGAGAGAGGCCCCTGAGAGAGAGGCCACTGAGGGAGAGAGGCCCATGAGAGAGAGGCCCCTGAGAGAGAGGCCCCTGAGAGAGAGGCCCCTGAGAGAGAGGCCCCTGAGAGAGAGGCCCATGAGAGAGAGGCCCCTGAGAGAGAGGCCCCTGAGAGAGAGGCCCCTGAGAGAGAGGCCCCTGAGAGAGAGGCCCCTGAGAGAGAGGCCCCTGAGAGAGAGGCCCCTGAGAGAGAGGCCCCTGAGAGAGAGGCCCATGAGAGAGAGGCCCCTGAGAGAGAGGCCCCTGAGAGAGAGGCCACTGAGGGAGAGAGGCCCATGAGAGAGAGGCCCCTGAGAGAGAGGCCCCTGAGAGAGAGGCCACTGAGAGAGAGGCCCCTGAGAGAGAGGCCACTGAGGGAGAGAGGCCCATGAGAGAGAGGCCCCTGAGAGAGAGGCCCCTGAGAGAGAGGCCACTGAGAGAGAGGCCCCTGAGAGAGAGGCCACTGAGAGAGAAGCCCATGAGGGAGAGGCCCCTGAGAGAGAGGCCACTGAGAGAGAAGCCCATGAGGGAGAGGCCCCTGAGAGAGAGGCCCCTGAGGGAGAGGCCACTGAGAGAGAGGCCCCTGAGGGAGAGGCCCATGAGGGAGAGGCCCCTGAGAGAGAGGCCCCTGAGGGAGAGGCCCCTGAGAGAGAGGCCCCTGAGAGAGAGGCCCCTGAGAGAGAGAGGCCCCTGAGAGAGAGAGGCCCCTGAGAGAGGGGCCCCTGAGAGAGAGGAGCCTGAGAGAGAGGAGCCTGAGAGAGAGGCCACTGAGGGAGAGGCCACTGAGGGAGAGGCCCCTGAGAGAGAGGCCCCTGAGAGAGAGGCCCCTGAGAGAGAGGCCCCTGAGAGAGAGGCCACTGAGGGAGAGGAGCCTGAGAGAGAGAGGCCACTGAGGGAGAGGCCCCTGAGAGAGAGAGGCCCCTGAGAGAGAGGCCACTGAGAGAGAGGCCACTGAGGGAGAGGCCACTGAGGGAGAGGAGCCTGAGAGAGAGGCCACTGAGGGAGAGGAGCCTGAGAGAGAGGCCCCTGAGAGAGAGGCCCCTGAGAGAGAGGCCCCTGAGAGAGAGGCCCCTGAGAGAGAGGCCACTGAGGGAGAGGAGCCTGAGAGAGAGGCCCCTGAGAGAGAGGCCCCTGAGAGAGAGGCCCCTGAGAGAGAGGCCACTGAGGGAGAGGAGCCTGAGAGAGAGGCCACTGAGGGAGAGGAGCCTGAGAGAGAGGCCCCTGAGAGAGAGGCCCCTTAGAGAGAGGAGCCTGAGGTGACATACCAGTCCAAGAATGGCAACTTGCTCTGGCCTTCATCCCCCCGGGAGAGAGGTTGCAGAGGAGGCATCCCTGGCTGCCATCAGGGATGTTTGGGACAGATGGGTGGAGCGCCTGCTACTGATGTTCAACCCAGGTCCTGAGGTGACAGTGGGCGAGCGTTTGGTCCCTTTCAAGGGTCGTTGCCCCTTCAAACAATACATACCCAGCAAACCTGGCAAGTACGGGATCAAGATATGGGCAGCTTGTGACTCCAAGAGCAGCTATGCATGGAAAATGCTAATTGCAACAGGGAAACCCACTAATGGAAGGCACAATTTTTATAATATACAGTAATGTATAGTAAACACCATCTTTAAACTTACTGCAAAGTTATAACATGAAATTCACCCCTGGTGCCATTCTGTCTGCCACCCCTTGATTCTACTTGCTTTGACTGTTCAAATGAGATGTCAACCATCAAAATTGGATAAGGACTTCCAGAGACATCACTGTGCAAAATACACTGACCAATTTTGAACAAAAATAGTATGGGAAGGGGGGTATGACCGAACGCAAGAGAAGGGTTAAGTCAAAATATGACATAAACACACCCTATTTTTCAGTAATATTACACATTCCATTATTGTGCCACTTCTTACAGTATACTGGTGTCTTTCCGATGCTAATCATTGAGTTATGCCATGAGGAGGAGTGTGATTGCTTACAATGTGACAATCTGTGCATCTTGTGTAATTTTGCCCACATTTCTTTGAAGTGTTACATGATAGGATATATATTATGTGAGCACTAAGGATATTCATAGCCAATAGGGGAGAACATATTATCAACTTGGATCTGGTCCTCCCTCATCCCTAGGAGTAGCTTACACATTTTAAACATCGAGGAGATATAGTAACTGGTAACATCATAAGTACAGTATAGTTAAATTGTGGTTGCAATCACCATTTTTATAACATTAATCTTCACCAATAATGTAAGTTTAATTTCCCCCCATCTATCTAGGTTAATTTTCCTCTCCTCTCCTCCTCTCATATCCTCTCCTTTCCCCTCTCCCCTCCCCTCCTCTACATTAACCCTTTCACTACCACAGTACAGAGTGTGGTAGTGAAATGGTTAACCCTTTGTCATGTGGCAGTGAAAGGGTTAACCTTCTGTATTGTCACAGTGAAAGGGTTAAACAAAGTTGGCTCGGGAGGTAGAGCAGTCGTCTGGCAATCCGGAGGTTCCCGGTTCGATCCCCGCTCCTCCCGGGCAGCGTGTCGATGTGTCCTTGAGCAAGACACTTAACCCCTAATTGCTCCCGATGAGCAGGTTGGCACCTTGCATGGTTGCCTCCACCGTTGGTGTGTGAATGTGTGAGTGAATGGGTAAAATGTGAGTAGCAAATTGTAAAGCGCTTTGGATAAAAGCGCTATATTAAAAAAGCAGCCATTTACCATTTATTAAAAAGTTTAATGTAGGCATTCCCCCCACATCCTGGCTTAATTGTATTCTCGGATATTCAATCCATTTTGGTACCCATTTAAAAAAAAGTGTCAATCAATTGTAATGATAATCCCAAAATACTGTAGGCATAGCTTCCGACTTTCAACATCAAAATATCGTCTGCATACAATAACAATTTGTGCTCCTTTTCGCCTCATTCCACCCCCTTAATTTTGAATTTGTCTTTATGCCAATAGCCAGCGGCTCCAATATGATATTAAACAATAAAGGAGACAGAGCGCAACCCTGCCGAGTTGCTCTAGTAAAGTCAAATAGAGGTGATATTAGGCCATTGGTTTTCACCACTGCCTTGGGGGCTTCTGTATAATGTTTTAATCCATTTAATAAAAGTTGGTCCAATTCCAAAATGTGAACCTGGTTGAATGCTTTCTCAGCATCAAATGAGAAGGTAACGACCGGGTATTTTCCTGTCCAAGTCAACCATATCAACATTTTATAATCTTCTCATATTATCTGTCGATGACCTATTTCTCATAAACCCTATTTGATCAGCGTGTATGATGCTTGGTAATGCCCTTTCCAGGCGTAGATCCAGAATCTTGGTTCAATTTCTTTTACAATCCAGATTAATCAAACACAGACATGTTTGAGCTGCCTTTGTGGCCACGTTTTGACTGTTGCACTGTTGAATTGCATTGCAGCCAAGGACAGCTCCTGCCAAATAAAGAAGCCCTGAATGTTCCTCATTCATCCTCCATTTTAGGACCTTTTTAGATGAACAGATTCTAAATAAACGGTGTCTAGGTTTGAGAAGAGTGGAATCATCCTTTAACACATCCACCGCCGGAAACGCTGTACAGCGTTATTGCCCGCCATGCGTTGACCGCCAGACCTCGCTGTACAGCGTTATTGAGATCAATATTTAATTTTTTCGCCATGGCATTCATAATTCATATATACAGCCGCGACGCTGCAGCTGGACCCTACAGGTGAAGGCAACAACGGCTCAATACTGCCACCTGGTGGATGGTTGGGCGAGTTACACTCACCTACAGGATATGGGGGCTGTGCGTCGATTAAATTCATCCGGCCGTCAGATATAGTTGCATGACTCCCGACAGACACAATGTACATAATGGATCGCTTTCTAAACTTAATAATCAATATGATTTCGGCGTTTATTGCGACATACAAACCGGAAATGGACCTAGGCGATCGGCGTCGTATACCTGGGATCTTTCACCGCCAGTCTCTTTGAGGCACGGTAAGAGGACACTAACGTTATTTTCAACCAAATTGTGAGTTTCCTTGTTTGCAAACCATCTGATCAATATATCCACCCATACTACATAAAGCATTTACTGATGATCAAGGAATTATAAACGACCCCCCCATTTCCTTCACGCATGATGAAGCATAACATATACCGATCATATAGAGTTTAATTTTTTAATATAGCGTGTATAGGGGGGAAACGGCAATCGATAATCTATATATGCGTTTAGGCCTATAACTCACGTTCTAGGAATTACTGCAGAAAACGATAAAAACACTTATATTCTAGAAGGTATTTTTGTATGAATGAAAAAGTATAACGTTCCCACATCCTGAACGATAGATAATCGATGTTGAATGGGCCATAGTAATGTCAATATAGCAATAAAATTTAAAAAAGTTATAGCCCTGCAAAGAAGGTGAGCCACTCCATAGACTTATAGCGCTAGCAGAGAGGGGCATTAGATGGATACAATGCCCGGCGAGGAATGTGTTAACTCAGTGCACTTATTTTTGTTAACGAGCTGATTCTTTAGCCTCTGAGCAGGGTTGCTGAGGTTACTCTCAAACTGAATGTACATTTGCATACGTTTCATAAAACAGTTTTACAAATGGAGGAGAAAGAAAAAGAGATTTTGAAGTAGCCTAATTTTCAGCCGATGTGTTGAACCGAACACGACTTTGAATGAATATAACTCATTTAACGGTCAAATCAAGATGTCGGGCGCCCGGAAAGCAGACTCTCCATGGAAGTTTTGACAAAGTGGGCCTTTTCTTATGATTTATCTTTTTTTTTTTGGAATAATTTATGCAAATGTATACATTGCAGTTATAATTTCAAATTATACATCTTCCATTTCCTTCCTATCCCCTAACCCCACCCCATCCCACCCTAGGAGGGCGACAACAAACATACATATAATTCACATACATAAATAATTGAAATAATTACACATAAATACAGATGTGACAGAAAAAACAATGCAAAAAGAAATTAAATAAAATTTAAAGAAATAAGAAAAAATAGAAATAAAAACACAGTAATAATAATATATAATGTAAGTAATACTCTCCATTTTGGTAGCATAATTTCCAGATAGTTATAAATAAGAGAAAAACAAATTGGAAAGTAAATTTAACACCCATACGTGGACTAGCAGTGTCAGAAAGGTAGGTGGGGGAAGGAGGGGCGTCATGGGGACCGAAGTTTGGAAGGAGAAGGGACTTAGGTCATATGGGTTTTGAAGTGAAGTAGGAAGGGCTGCCATGTTTTGTGAAAAGTATCTGTGTGGCCTTGTGTTGTGAATCTGATTTTCTCTATATGTATGAGAGACATAACATCCCTCATCCAGTGTAAATGTGAAGGGGGAGTGGCTGCCTTCCAGTTAAGTAGGGTGAGGCGTCTGGCAATGAGTGAGGTAAAGGCCAGGATTTATCTTCGCAAGTCTAGTCTTTGACCAATATAGACGGTGGAGGAGTTTGAACTGTATCAGTGAATGGTGGGCACATATTGAAGAAGAGTGTATTCGAGCAAGAGCATTTTCCCATTCTTTGTCTGTAAATTGATGATTTAGATCGGACTCCCAGTTCTGTCTTATAGCCAATACTGAAGAAGGTAGGGATAAGGATATGATGTTATATAGTTTAGATATTGAGCCTTTGGTTGCAACCTTCACCTCCAAGATGTGGTCAATCACAGTTTTTGGAGGTATATGGGGGAACTGAGCAAATAAATTCTTAACAAAATCACGTATCTACAAATATCTGAACACGTTTTTTTTTGGTAAGTTAAACTTTAGGGACAATTGTGTGAAGGACATAAATTAACTGTCTTGGTACAAATCGTAAATGCTCAGAATGCCATTCTTAGACCAGTTGCTGAAGGCTTCATCCACCATAGAGGGAGGAAAAAGGAAGTTTTTGTGGACTGGTGAGGACGGTGACATGGCATGGAGAAGTGTTTTCTGAACTGGGTCCAGATCCGGAGGGAATGTTGTACTAAGGGGTTGTTGGTGTACTGGGAGGTTGTGACTGGGAGTGAAGAATAAAGTAAGGACTGCAAATATGTTCTAGCACAGGATGCCCTTTCCATGTCCACCCATGCCGGCACCCATTGACAAAGTCCGTAATGGGAATGACTTATGGTTTGTATGCGACCCCAATAGCACAACACAGACAGGAGTTTAGCCAAAAACAAGGGCATGATTTATTTACACACAAAAAGCGGCACTGACCCTTTAAGGGTGAAATACACTAGAGTCCAAGAAACAACAAAAATGCAGCGCTGTCCCTTTTTTAAAGGGCGAACAAAAACTACACAGGAATATCTTCTTGGGTCCATGAATGAAAACGAAAGTTGAGTCTGGTCTCGTACAGACTCACCAGAACGCTGCCGACGGACAAAGCAGCAAACAGGGGGTCCAAGGGGAACAGAGTGAGAACACGGGCATCCTCCCGACCAGAACGCTGCCGACGGGCAACGCAGCAAACAGGGGGTCCAAGTTGAACAGAGTGAGAACACGGGCATCCTCCCGTGGAACTATAGAGAGCGATGCCGAGGCTTCACCCCAGGAACGAGGTCCACGAAGAGGGAGTAGGGCAGTAGCTGGCACGACGTCTCACCCCAGAGACGCAGCGGTAGATGGTAGCAACGGATGGCACGACGTCTCCCAGTGAGAACATGGGATTATAAAGAGCGAAGACGATGTCTCACCAGGAGCACGGCGGTTGATGGAAGCATACAGAACGACCTGGCAATGAGTGGAAGGCAACCAGAAGTACTAGTAGTCTCCCGACGAGCTCATTGCCAACCACTCACAGGTGCGTGAGGTTGAATGTTCAGCACGCCCCCTCGTTGGGCAGCATGCAGTCCTTACCCAGCCCTCACAGTACCCCCCCCTCCACGGGAGCCACCTGGCGTCCAGCCAGGCCTGCAGGGGTGGGGAAAAAAATGTCAGAGCGGGGCAGGGGACATGACGGAGCAACACACAAAAATGGAGGCCATGCTAGCTGGGGAAGCTACACGATAAGTGGGGCTAGCAGAGGGACAGGGTAGCTGCCAGGACATAACTAGTTACAGGGCCTATGCTAGCTGTAACGCTACATTAACACAGAGGCTGCGCTAGATGCCGGAGCTAAGCTAGGAGACAGGGCTGGACTAGCAGGAGAAATCATGTGGTTAGCTGCAGGGGCTAAGCTAGCAGACAGGGCTGGAATAGCTGTGGAAGCCTGGTTAGCTGCAGGGGCTAAGCTAGCAGACGGGGCTGGACTAGCTGTTGAAGCCTGGTTAGCTGCAGGGGCTCTCTCATACACTGTCTGTGCCGGCTGGGGTCATCGACAGGGCCAGGTCGTACTGTTATGGTTTGTATGCGACCCCAATAGCACGACACAGACAGGTCTTCAGAGTTTAGCCAAAAACAAGGGCATGATTTATTTACACACACAAAAGCGGCACTGACCCTTTAAGGGTGAAATACACTAGAGTCCAAGAGACAACAAAAATGCAGCGATGTCCCTTTAAAGGGCGAACAAAAAGTACACAGGAATATCTTCTTGGGTCCATGAATGAAAACGAAAGTTCGGAGTCTGGTCTCGTACAGACTCACCAGAACGCTGCCGACGGGCAAAGCAGCAAACAGGGGGTCCAAGGGGAACGTAGTGAGAACATGGGCATCCTCCCGACCAGAACGCTGCCGATGGGAAACGCAGCAAACGGGGGGTCCAAGGGGAACGGAGTGAGAACACGGGCATCCTCCCGTGGAACTATAGAGAGCGATGACAAGGCCTCACCCCAGGAACGAGGTCCACGAAGAGGGAGTAGGGCAGTAGCTGGCACGACGTCTCACCCCAGAGACGCGGTGGTAGATGGTAGCAACGGATGGCACAACGGTTCCCAGTGAGAGCAAAGGAAATCCTCCTGTGGGATTATAGAGAGCGAAGATGATGTCTCACCAGGAACGCGGCGGTTGATGGAAGCATACAGAACAACCTGGCAATGAGTGGAAGGCAACCAGCAGTACTAGTAGTCTCCCGACGAGCTGATTGCCAACCACTCACAGGTGCATGAGGTAGAATGTTCGGCACGCCCCCTCGTTGGGCAGCATGCAGTCCTTACCCAGCCCTCACAATGACTCTAATAAAGAATGCTGTGAATATTTGCAGCCCAATAGTAGGCCAGGAAATTGGGTAGTGCAAAGTCTCCCTGCGATTTAGGCTTCTGGAAAGCTGTTTTATTTATTCGGACTGGGCGTTTATTCCAGATAAAATCTGATATTGCCCTGTCGAGGGCTTTGAAAAATGACTTTGGAATGAAGGTTGGAATACTTTGAAATAAATACAGAAATTTCGGTATTGTGTTCATTTTCACGGTATTCACTTCAAGGGAAGTGACGACCATCTGATAAAATCCTGCTTAGTGGGCCTTTTCAACAGCTTCAGGGTGAGTGTTTGACATGAGTTGCCCGTATTTTACGTTTAGGTAATATAGTATGCATACAATTTATTTACATGACATATCGTCACCAGCGGGATCTTAAGTTCATCTCACTATACTGTACATACAGTATGTTAATTTTGCCCTGAATGTGATATGTAGCTAGTATATCATCATATATTACAGCCAGGAACCAGCGAAGGAAACCCCTACCTGTCCCCAAGAATAGGTCAGTTGAAAATAACATGTAAGGTTAATCAGTGAACATTAATAAAAGGTAAAATGAGCACTATGTGGTGCTGCGTTCAGGTGAAGAGAAGCTTCTCAGGTTCTCTGTTTGCTCAGGCTGCTCTCTCAGGACTAGGAGCTTGTCCTGTTCTCTGTTTGCTCAGGCAGTTCTCTCAGGACTAGGAGCTTGTCCTGTTCTCTGGTATCTCCAGCTGCTCTCTCAGGACTAGATGCTTGTCAGGTTCTCTGTTTGCTCAGGCTGCTCTCTCAGGACTAGATCATTGTCAGGTTCTCTGTTTGCTCAGGCTGCTCTCTCAGGACTAGATCATTGTCAGGTTCTCTGTTTGCTCAGGCTGCTCTCTCAGGACTAGATCCTTGTCAGGTTATTTGTTTGCTCAGACTGCTCTCTCAGGACTAGATGCTTGTCAGGTTTTCTGTTTGCTCAGGCTGCTCTCTCAGGACTAGATCATTGTCAGGTTCTCTGTTTGCTCAGGCTGCTCTCTCAGGACTAGATCCTTGTCAGGTTATTTGTTTGCTCAGACTGCTCTCTCAGGACTAGATGCTTGTCAGGTTATTTGTTTGCTCAGACTGCTCTCTCAGGACTAGATGCTTGTCAGGTTTTCTGTTTGCTCAGACTGCTCTCTCAGGACTAGATGCTTGTCAGGTTTTCTGTTTGCTCAGACTGCTCTCTCAGGACTAGATGCTTGTCAGGTTTTCTGTTTGCTCAGACTGCTCTCTCAGGACTAGATGCTTGTCAGGTTTTCTGTTTGCTCAGACTGCTCTCTCAGGACTAGATGCTTGTCAGGTTTTCTGTTTGCTCAGACTGCTCTCTCAGGACTAGATGCTTGTCAGGTTCTCTGTTTGCTCAGACTGCTCTCTCAGGACCAGAAGCTTGACAGGTTCTCTGGTATCTCCAGCTGCTCTCTCAGGACCAGAAGCTTGACAGGTTCTCTGGTATCTCCAGCTGATCTCTCAGGACTAGACACATGTCACGTTCTCTGGTTGCTCAAGACTCATTGTGGCTTTCAGGGTCCAGTCAGTAGTTTATCTATCATGTATCCACCTCCAGCTTGACAACAGCTGCAAACAGACTAGTGTATTCATCATGTTTTCAAGGATTTTTCATGTGGATTTGTCCACGGAGCCTTGCACAGCTTGCTAAGTCACTGAGTTCAGTTTCATCATGTGTTCGAGAGAGAGAGAGAGAGAGAGAGAGAGAGATCTCTGCCCCACTGAGGCGAACAGCCAGCAGCACAACCTCCAGAGACCTTCTGGTGTCCCTGGTCCATCATACATCCTCTGCTCCCTGTACACCCAGGGCACTGGGGATCCGGGTATTAGGAGGGTCTGGAGAGAGAGATGAGAGGAGGAGGGGGGGGGGGGCTGTCTCTTGCATGCAGTTTGAGTGGAGACAAGTGGAAGAGTGGAGAAGAGGGGAGAGGAGAGGAGATGAGGGGAGGGGAGGGTGGAGAGGAAAAACAGCCTCTTCCGTGAGGCTCTGAAAGCAAGAACTGCAGCCTACAATGCCGGGCTGGAGGCAGGCAACATGGATGACCACAAGGTCATGCAACGTGAGAAGGGCAGTAAAAAAAGCAAAAAGGCGCTACAGGGATAAAATTGAACTGCAATTTGAACAGGCTGACTCCAGAGCTATGTGGCAGGGCCTCAGAACGATGACAGACTACAAAGGCACCTCCCTCAAGCTGAACAGTGACATCTCCTTAGCAAATGATCTCAACACCTTCTATGCGAGGTTTGAGGCTGGTAATAACAACACCAGCCCACAGGCCACTGCAATGGAGGGGGGGGGGGGGCTGCTGAGGGAGACTCAGTGTTCAGGGTAACGGAACATGAGTTGAGGAGGACCTTTAAGAAAGTGAATATCAGGAAGGCAGCAGGCCCGGACGGTATCCCCGGCCGCGTCCTAAAAGTCTGTGCCGACCAACTGGCCCCGGTATTCACTGACATATTTAACCTGTCCTTGGAACAGGCTGTCATCCCCACCTCTCTGAAGAAGTCCACTATCATCCCTGTACCCGAAAAATCCAAGCCTGCTTGCCTCAACGACTACCGCCCTGTAGCTCTCACCTCTATAGCCATGAAGTGAGAAGCTAGTGAAGGGCTACATCTGCTCCTCCCTCCCCACCAACCTGGACCCCCTGCAATTTGCATACCGCCCCAACAGGTCCACGGAGGACGCCATAGCCCATGTGCTGCACACAGCAGCATCACACCTGGACAAGAGGCAGGGGAACTATGTGAGAATGCTATTCATCGACTACAGCTCAGCATTCAATACCATAGTCCCCTCCAAACTCATAGCCAAGCTCAGGGACCTGGGCTTGAACTATGACCTCTGCCAGTGGGTCTTGGACTTCCTGATGGGTAGACCCCAGGTGGTGAGAGCAGGCAACTGCACCTCCTCATCCATCACCCTCAACATAGGGGCCCCCCAGGGCTGTGTTCTGAGTCCCCTCCTCTACTCCCTGTACACACATGACTGTGTGGCTCAGCGGAACAACAACACAATCATAAAATTTGCTGACGACACAGTAGTGGTGGGCCTGATCTCTGCAAACGACGAGAGGGCCTACCTGGAAGAGGTCAAGGCCCTGGCGGGATGGTGCCAAGAGAACTGCCTCTCCCTTAATGTCAGCAAAACAAAGGAGATGATTGTGGACTTCAGGAGGTCGGGGGTCAGGGACTACAGCCCCCTCAGAATCGATGGGGCACCGGTTGATTTGATTTTTTTTTTATTTGATTTTATTAGGGATCCCCATTAGCTGGTGCGATAGCAACCTTCCTGAGAGAGTGAACAGTTTTAAGTACCTCGGAGCCCACATATCCGAGGATTTGACATGGACCACACACATTGACAGTGTTGTGAAGAAGGCACGACGCGAAGGGGAGGGCAGATGAGAGGAAAGGGTGGAGGGGAGAGGAGATTAGATGAGAGAGCGGGAGGAGAGAGGAGAGGAGTGAATAGGAGAGGAGATTAGATAAAAGGCGGATAGAAGAGGGAGGGGGATGGGAGATGAGAGGATATGAGAGAATGAGAGGGCAGAGATGAGAGGAGTGGAGTGGAAAGGAGAGGATATGAGAGAAAAGGAGGGTAGAAGAGAGGAGAGAGGGGAGAGAGGAGATGAGAGAAGGGGGTGGCAGAGGAGCGCAGATGAGAGGAGAGAAGTGAAGAGGAGAGGAGTGGAGAGGAGAGGAGAGAACTGGAGGGTAGAATAGGGGAGCGGGGGAGAGGAGAGGAGATGAGAGAAGGGGAGGACAGAGTGGAGTGAAGAAGAGGCATTCAAGCATGCAATAAAGAAGGAAAGAAGGGAGAGAGGAGTGATGTTGAAAGAGTGTCTGTAGCAGCAATGCCAAACATGTTCCCAGGGCAACGATTGGAGTTACATGCCAATGGAGACACAAACGCATGCATGCCCACGGACACACACACACACACACACACACACACACACACACACACACACACACACACACACACACACACACACACACACACACACACTGTACATAAACATCTTCTGAGACTCATCATGAGACATTAGAGAGATATACACTGTGCTGTGTGAGACCTTTAGGACACAAGAGGAGAGGAGAGGAGAGGAGAGGAGAGGAGAGGAGAGGAGAGGATATGAAGAGTTGAGAACTAAGATCTGAATCAATATGGCAACATTGGATAGAGATATGCAGGCGACAGTGGCTGGTAATCAGAAATGTCCCCAGTTCGATACCAGCTCCTCCGGGCAATGTGAGGCATAAGTTGTAAAGCACTTTGAAATAAAGGCACTATATAAATGCAGTCCATTGCATTTGGTTTCTGGGCTCTGGGATATAGAGTGTATCTGTTATACAGCCTGAGAACATAGCAATGACATTCATAAATTCTTTAAACTGAGCAGTTTGGCAGGCTATAGCCCTCTCTAGAGCATGATACAGCGAAAGAAAGAGCGAGCAGCACAGGAAGGAGAATGGATTGAACTTTGAGAGGATAAGAAAATAAAGGAGAGAGCGAGATGAGGGTATGAAAATGTATGGAGGATGACAGGAGGGAGGATAATGGGAAGATATGTGGAGTCGGAACGCACAATTAATCAAAAAGAAACAACAAAATTTCAATTGTAATATTGACTACTGCAATTTTCTTTTCAAATTGCGCAAGGTTGTGATTTCTCATCAGACGGGAAGGCGTGTCACATGGTCTCCTGAGCACATCTGGTATTCTGGTGCTGTGCACAATGGCCTACAAATCAAGCCACACATCAGAGTCCCCCTATTATATTGAAACTGAGCGAAAACCCAAACAGTAGCAGAATACACATTTATTCCGTTTGTTTATTTTTTATTATGTTTCATGATAAACGTTTTTCTTTGTGGAAAGTAACTTATGGAAAGTGTCTGTCTGTCTGTCTGTCTGTCTGTCTGTCTGTCTGTCTGTCTGTCTGTCTGTCTGTCCATCTGTCCCTCTTCTCATAACCATAACTTAACAACATTACATTTGGTTCTATCTTGGTGTGGATAGGTTGGCAGTCAGTTAGAGCCTTGTGTTATTGATTGCTTTTAGCCAATGGTATAGATAGGAGCCATTAGTGTAGATAGGGGCCATTGGTGTAGATATGAGCCATCGGTATAGATAGGGGACATTAGATAGGACCCATTAGTGTAGATAGGGGCCATTGGTGTTGATAGGGGCATGCCTGTATAACTTGGGTTATATAGTCGTACTGGCGAATCGCGTCCTGCTCTTCGCCATCAAGATGTACCTCATCTCCAGTACCTATTGTTCAGCTCAGCTTCTTCCCCCAGGCCATCAGAGCCCTGAACAATGAACATTGAGTGCTCAGAACATTGAACTATCCACACACAAGCACACATGAACACACACACGACACGCACGCTGTGCACGCCCACACGAGCAGCCACTTAACACTTTAACATGAGCGGGCACACACTCATGTCGCACACACGCACACTTATGGCCAAAAGGAAAGGACACTTTAAATTAGAATAACAGGAACAGTGTATTGCACTACCAAAGCTAACTAGCATGTCCCATATGCTCTGTAAATAACTATGTACAGATACCGAGATGTCACTCCATGTTACCTGTTACCTGGTTACTGCACAATGTTGTTTTTTTCATTTTTTGATTCTATTATATGTTGTACCACTGTATTGCACATCGTTGCGGGCAAGACCACCCGCATTTCATTGTATACCTGTATGCCGTGACAATTAAAACTCTTGACTTGACTTGACTTGATTAAACGAATAAACAAATGCACCCAGCATCTGACCAGGCCCCGCCCTAGTGACGTACTATAAAGCACTAGGCGTGGTCGCCACTCGCCCTTCCTCTATTTCGTTTCCATCATGGCGGATGCTTGCACCCTGTGAATCTAGTGTTATGAAAAGTTTTGAGAAATTGCGCAATGTTGAGTGCTTACCGGAGATTTGTCAACCCCTGGAATCTTCGCGGCATGTTCCACCGACACGTTGGGTCTATCCTGGTGTTTCCTCGTCTCTTGGCAGCAGATCGAGGGACAGCGTGCAAGGTTTGGCTATCGAGCCGACTCGTACACAGGTAGGCTCTGTGTCATCAGGCATTAACACTGGTGTTAGTAATGCTGCTGGTTGTTTTGTTAGACAACCGAGTTGTGTGTCGGCGCCAGGGGTGGGATGTTTTGGTGAACGTCCCTCTGAGTTGGACGTTTTCCAGGCGATCTGGGAGTGCGCTGCTAACACTAATGCTATAATGCTGGGTCACTGTTTTAATGTTCCCCGCCGTGGGATGTCACCGCTTTTCCCTCCTATAAAGGTGCTTTATAAATACTTACTTACTTACTCTTAACCGGTTCATTGATGAAGGTCAGTCGGTAGCTAATGTGGGGGGTTTTGCTGAGTCTTATTTACCCTTTTTACGGGTGAATGGGTTGACAACAGGGCACAGGGCGGGTGTGCCGTGGCTAGAGAGCCAGGTAGCATCGATCCTGTGCCCCGGCGGGGTTGAACGTGTCCCACCCGGAAGCCGACGCTTGAGAGCAGGTCGGCCCGGCAGGTGGCAGTATGGACTGATGAGAGTTATACTGCTACAGGATGGAATTTAGCGGCGGCCAGTGTTGTGGCTCAGCTGACTGTTTTTCTGTCCACATTAGCGTCGGGTAGTGGGGCTACAGGACCAGCCGACGCTGAAAACATTTTGCATGTTTTTGGTGTTATAGAGATCTTGAATCAGTCACAAGCTATAACTGCGGGGAGGATTAGAATGCTATCAACGCTTGTTAATAGGCATTTCTGGTTGGAGCAGTCTCCTCTTGGGGAGGAAGAAAGGTTTCTTCTCCTCACGGCTCCTCTTTCCGCGGAAGGACTCTTTGGTCGTTCTGCGGAGACGCGGGCGGTTGTTGACCTAGGTCCCACACCGCCTCACGCTATGCAGCCAGAGGTTGGAGCACGGCCTCATCAGCGACTGTGGCAAGGCCCTCGACAGGCGGCCATGTTTCCCCCGCCAGTGGTACCCTGGGCGTCGAGTCAACAGGTGTCCACAAGGCCGACAGCCTTGGCAGCCGAGGGATCGGCCATGTTGGATGAGCTCGGCTTGGAATGTACAAGCCGTCGCCGTCCTGCCACGAGCAGCCCGCTCCCCGATCACTCCCTCCCCCGTCACCAGCGGAAAAGGGGCTCTGATCGTTTTCCTTTGGCCGCGAGCCTTCATTGAAGTGCATGCAGCCCCACGTTTCGCTTCTCATGGGGACAGGGGCTGACACCCAGTTGATGGCTGAGCCTGGGTCTGTCCGTGAGAATGTTGTGCTGTCATGTGGCTCCCTCGCCACACGTTGTGCGATTGGTGAGCCTGGTGTTACGGCTGCCACTGTCGACGGTGGTCAGCAGGGGGACTCGAGACCTCTTCGAAAGAATGCTCAGCACGGGTTACACCAACCTCGCCTTCGCCAGGCGGGGTATCACGTTGATGCCTCCCACTTCCGCGAGATCGGCAGTGGTCTGAAAAGAAGAGGCGCGCGTGATTTGGGTGGTAGCAATATCACTGCAGGGCTACGGTGTGTAGGAACCCATGGGGTCCTCACGCCTTGCATGTCCGGCTGCAGAACAACTCCTCAGCATGTTCTGGAGGGGTGTTCAGTGGGGGAGCGTGTGTCACCTAGTTTGATGTCAGCTTCTCCCGTATCAAACCGGCCCTTTCTGTCGGGGTCCCCCCTTGGGTGCGAACGCCCTGCCCGCACGGTTGGCGGGTTCAGAGGCTACGCACAGCGGGAGGGACCGGGCCGCCTATCTGCAGTTCCTTGCGGCCCAGCGCCAGTTGACGGCGGGTGCGCTCTGGGATTATTATCACATATGGCTACAACAGTGCCATATGTCGAGGTTGATGGAGAGAACGTTGAGGCGGGGGCTTGTCTTGCAGTTTGCACAACCCCACCCTCCGTTTTCAGGTTTGGTGCAGACCCTATTGTCAGGGTCAGCAGCAGTGACAGCTCTGGCCGACGAGATCCAATCTCTGTTGGCGAAGCAGGCCGTAGTCGTGGTCCCGAGAGAGGACGCGATGTCAGGCGTCTACTCCCGTTATTTTCTGGTGCCCAAAAAAACGGGAGGTGTCAGACCTATACTGGATCTGTCCGCGTTCAATCGTCTGATTGTGGCGAGACCATTCAGAATGTTGACTGTCAAACACCTGCTACTCGCTGTCAGGGTGGGAGACTGGTTCACCTCCATAGACCTGAAGGATGCGTATTTTCACATCCCGATTTTCCCTCCTCACAGGAAGTTCCTACGGTTCCTGTTTCAGGGCGTAGCATACGAATACCAGAGGTTGCCGTTTGGCTACTCTCTGGCCCCCCGCACATTCACCAAGTGCGTAGAGACTGCGCTGGAGCCTCTACGTCGTCAGGGGATACGAATTATTTTCTATCTCGACGATATGTTGCTCCTCAGCCGGTCGGAGGAGGTCGCCAGGTCTCATACCAGGCTGGTGGTGGAATTCCTCACCAGGCTGGGTTTTGCTGTGAACTGGAAGAAGAGTACGCCTCTTCCCAGTCAACAGGTGGAGTACTTGGGCTTGGTTCTAAGTTCAAGGCCCATGAGGGCAACCCTCTCGAAGCAACGGAGAGTGTCTATCCTCAACGCGCTCGGGGGTTTCCGTCCTGGAGGGACGGTCACGGCGCTGCAGGTGATGCGCCTGCTCGGTATGATGGCATCTGCTCACGCTGTGGTCCCTCTTGGCCTCCTCTTCATGAGGAGGATACAGAGGTGGTTTTCCAGTATGAAAATAGACCCGGTGAGGGACAAGTGGAAACGGTTGACGGTTCCTTTGTCGATACGGGGGGGATCTCGCCCACTGGAGGAGGACTGGTATCCTCACCAACCGAATCCCCATGAGCAGCAGGCGTTCACACGTCACGGTCTTCACAGACTCCTCCCTCACGGGATGGGGGGGGACGTGTCGGACCGATGCAGTAGGGGGCAGCTGGACGATCCATGATACCCGGTCTGCCCTGCACATCAATGTGTTGGAATTGAAGGAGGTCCTCCTGGTCCTCAGACGGCTCGCCCACTTGGTGGTGGGCGAGCACGTTTTGGTCAGGACGGACAGTATGACAGCAGCGGCGGACATCAACAGACAGGGTGGAGTACGGTCGAGCTCTGGCTATGGGCGTCTCACAATCTGCGCAGTCTGAGGGCGCTCCACATCCCTGGCAAGGAGAATGTGGGCGCGGATGTGATGTCGCGGGGCGGTCCTCATCACGACGAGTGGGAACTGCGCCAAGACGTAGTCAGGCAGATCTGGGATCGCTTCGGGGAAGCTTCAGTGGATCTGTTCGCGAGCAGACGTGCCCCTTGTGGTTCTCGGTCAGCCGGGAGGACAATCCTCCCTTGGGGGTGGATGCCTTCTCAGTGTATCCATGGCCGCCCGGGCTTCTGTACGCCTTTCCCCCCACACACCTGATAGGTCAGTTGTTGGAGCGGGTACGGTGGGAGCACAGGACCTTGATCCTGGTTGCGCCGGACCGGGGCACAGCTGTGTGGTTCCCGGTCCTGATCCAGCTATTGGTAGCCCCGCTGTGGCCTCTTCCTTGGTCACCGCGGGCCCTCTCTCAGGCGGCAGGGTCGCTGTGGCAGCCCCCTGTGCTGGGCCAGCCTCTGATGGTTTGGCTGGTGAGAGGTATTACCTGACTTCTATCAGCATGTGACTTGCAACACCAGAGGCGGTAACATCCTAGATCACTGTTACACGCAATTTAAAGGTGGCTACAAGGCTCATTCTGATAGTGGCTTTGGTAAATCAGATCACGCGTCCATCTTTCTTTCACCAATGTACAAACAGAGAATCAAAAGTACTCCTGTAGTCTCGCGAGAGGTGCAGAAATGGGATTTGACGTCGGGGGAGACGCTCCGGTCTGCGTTTGACTGCACAGACTGGAATGTGTTCCGCGACACAGATAACATTAATGTCTACACGGAGACAGTGCTGGACTATGTTTGTACTTTGGTGGAAGAAACAATCCCCACTACCAAAATGAGAGTTTACCCAAATCAAAAACCCTGGGTAGACAAATCCGTCCGTGAAGCTCTGAGAGAGCGCACCAAAGCATACAACGACGGCCTAGTGGCAGGCAACATGAATGACCACAAGGTGGCGCGATACAACGTAAGGAGGACAGTGTCAGAGGCCAAACGGCGCTACAGGGATAAAATTGAACTCCAGTTTGAACAAGCTGACTCTAGAGCTATGTGGCAGGGGCTCAAAACGATGACAGACTACAAAGGCGCCTCCCTCAAACTGAACAGTGACATCTCCTTAGCAAATGACCTCAATACCTTCTATGCGAGGTTTGATGCTGGTAATAACAACACCAGCTCACAAGCCACGGCAATGGGGGGGGGGGGGGGGGGTCGGCTGCTGATGGAGGCGCAGTGTTCAGGGTAACAGAGCATGAGGTGAGGCGGACCTTTAAAAAAGTGAATATCAGGAAGGCAGCAGGTCCGGACGGCATCCCCGGCCGCGTCCTAAAAGTCTGTGCCGACCAACTGGCCCCAGTATTCACTGACATATTTAACCTGTCCTTAGAACAGGCTGTCATCCCCACCTGCCTGAAGAAGTCCACTATTATCCCTGTACCCAAAAAATCCAAGCCTGCTTGCCTCAACGACTACCGCCCTGTAGCTCTCACCTCCATAGCCATGAAGTGCTTTGAGAAGCTAGTAAAGGGCTACATCTGCTCCTCCCTCCCCATCAACATGGACCCCCTGCAATTTGCATACCGCCCCAACAGGTCCACGGAGGACGCCATAGCCCATGTGCTGCACACAGCAGCATCACACCTGGACAAGAGGTCTCAGGAGTCTCAAGGCGAGCACAGAAAGACTCAGAAGAAGCTTCTATCCCCAGGCCATCAGGCTGCTAAACGAACAATGAATGAACACTACACAACAACAACCACCAAACGCACATAGCACACACATCCACACGCACACACTCACTTTAAACAAACACACTGTAGCACCCACTCCACACACTTATAGCACACACCCACTTTAAACAAACACACTGTAGCACCCACTCCCCACACTTTATATTTATGGATGAAGGATTGCACTACAACTCGTACACCTTACTGTAAATTGTACCTAAAATTGTACCTCATCCCATTTCTGCTTTGCACTAGATAGTACTGTACATTAGTACACTGCATAGTATTGTGTATTGTATATTATATGGTAACTCAGAACATTGTACATATGTCTATACCGAACACTGTGACCTCATTTTCTTCTTCTAAATTCATGCTATATTATGTTATTATGTTATTTGATACTATCTTGTCTAGCACAGTCTCTGGAGCGTAACAGTAAGAAGCATTTTGTATGAAAGTATTCTGTACTTCTGTATGACAACTATTAAAGAACTTGAACTTGAGGCAGGGGAACTATGTGAGAATGCTATTCATCGACTACAGCTCGGCATTCAATACCATAGTCCCCTCCATACTCGTAGCCAAGCTCAGGGACCTGGGCTTGAACTATGACCTCTGCCAGTGGGTCTTGGACTTCCTGACTGGCAGACCCCAGGTGGTGAGAGCAGGCAACTGCACCTCCTCATCCATCACCCTCAACATAGGGGCCCCCCAGGGCTGTGTTCTGAGTCCCCTCCTCTACTCCCTGTACACACACGACTGTGTGGCTCAGCGGAGTAGCAATACAATCATCAAATTTGCTGACGACACAGTGGTGGTGGGCCTGATCTCTGCCAACGACGAGAGGGCCTACCTGGAAGAGGTCAAGGTCCTGGCGGGATGGTGCCAGGAAAACAGCCTCTCCCTGAACGTCAGCAAAACAAAGGAGATGATTGTGGACTTCAGGATGTCGGGGGTCAAGGACTACAGCCCCCTCAGCATCGACGGGGCACCGGTTGAGAGAGTCAACAGCTTTAAGTACCTCGGAGCCTACATATCCGAGGACTTGACATGGACCACACACATTGACAGTGTTGTGAAGAAGGCACGACAACGCCTCTACTTCCTCAGGCGCCTAAGGAAGTTCCAAGTCAGTCAGAAGATCCTTAAGAACTTCTACTCATGTACAATAGAGAGCATCTTGACCGGCAACATCACCTCCTGGTTTGGGAATAGCACTGCACAAGACCGAAGCAGACTACAAAGAGTGACACGTTCAGCCGAACGCACAATTGGAGGGGGGCTCCCCACCCTCCAGAACATTTACAACAAGCGTTGCAAGGGCAAGGCTAAGAGAATCATTAAAGACTCCAGTCACCCGAACAACTGCCTCTTTGAACTGCTGCGGTCAGGCAAGCGTTACCGGAGTCTCAAGGCGAGCACAGAAAGACTCAGAAGAAGCTTCTATCCCCAGGCCATCAGGCTGCTAAACGAACAATGAACACTACACAACAACAACCACCAAACGCACATAGCACACACATCCACACGCACACACTCACTTTAAACAAACACACTGTAGCACCCACTCCACACACTTTATAGCACACACCCACTTTAAACAAACACACTGTAGCACCCACTCCCCACACTTTATATTTATTGATGAAGGATTGCACTACAACTCGTACACCTTACTGTAAATTGTACCTAAATTGTACCTCATCCCATTTCTGATTTGCACTATATAGTACTGTACATTAGTACACTGCATAGTATTGTATATTATATGGAAACTCAGAACATTGTACATATGTCTATACCAAACACTGTGACCTCATTTTCTTCTTCTAAATTACATGCTATACTATGTTATTTGATACTATCTTGTCTAGCACAGTCTCTGGAGCGTAACAGTAAGAAGCATTTTGTATGAAAGTATTCTGTACTTCTGTATGACAACTATTAAAGAAACTTGAGAGGATGAGTCTGGAGAGGATGGACCCTTCTGTGGTTGACACCATCCAGAATGCGCATGCTCCCTCCACTATCGCGCTTTACGCGGGTAGGTGGCGTATGTTCCAAGAGTGGTGAAAGGTGGGGGGCCGGGGCCCAGTGTCCTGCCCCCTGGATGCTGTCCTTACTTTCCTTCAGTCTCTCCTTGATAGACTGTTGGCTTCGACGGTGAGGGTATATGCTGCAGCTATATCCTCTTATCATGAGGGGTTTGAGGGCGTTGTGTTGTTCAGCCACCCTCTTGTGAAGCGTTTCCTGCTTGGCGCTCGGCGCCTTAAGCCAGTGACACGCTCTCTGGCTCCGAGTTGGGATCTTCAATTGGTCCTCGTCGGTTGTCCAAGGCCCCGTTTGAGCCTCTTGAGCAAGCGCCTTTGGAACAGCTGTCGTTCAAGACTGCGTTCTTGCTGGCCATCACCTCCGCTAAGCGCGTGGGTGATCTCTGTGCTCTCTCTGTGCGGCCTTAGTGTCTGTCTATTCGTTTCGATAGCGGTGCCACTCTGAGGCCTAATCCAGCATTCGTGCCGAAAAATATCCGGAGTTCTTTCCGCTCCAGGGATATTATGGTTCAGGCGTTTCATTCGCCTCCTCACGCTAGTGAGTTAGAGGCAAGCCTTCACCTGTCATGTCCGGTCCGGGCTTTGGGGATTTACCTCAGCCGTACTCAGGGCCTCAGGGCTACCGATCAGCTTTTTATCTGTTACGGTGGCTCTTGCGCTGGTAAGGCACTGTCGGAACAGCGCCTGTCCCATTGGTTGTGCGAGGGCATTGCCCTTTGCTACACGTTGGCTGGGCTGGCCCTCCCTGGGGGTGTCAGGGCGCACTCCACTCGTGGGGTGTCGGCCTCTGCCGCCCTGTTAGGAGGGGCCTCGGTGGAGGACATCTGTGCTGCGGCTTCATGGTCCTCACCGGGTCCCATCGTAAGGTTTTACCTCATGGACATGACCGGGGGTTCTGTCTCCCAGGCGGTTCTGAGGTCTGTGGCCTCTCCTGCTTCCCGTCCTTCGGTAGGGTAGCAGGTGTGTGTGGGTGTGGGCCACAATGTGTTGTGTCGCACGTGGTTCCGCCTGTGCTGTTCGTTCAAGAGGTTCTAGTTCCCTCTTTTTCGCACTTGGGTGGAGTTGACTGCCGCTCCCTCTTCACTAGGAAGGAGGTGTGACGGGACTCCCCTCCCCCTGATGTGGGCTTTCGGGTCCTCATGGGGTGCATTTGTCGGTCCTCACGTCTGCTCTGTCCCCATATCTCGATGGCGAAGAGCAGAACGCGATTCGCCAGTACGACTATATAACGATAGGTTATGTATATAACCTAGTTATATGAGTACTGGCTGAGCGTCCTGCTCTTAGTGCGCCCTGAGGTCCCTTGGGAAACTTTTCTGATATAAACTGTTTTCCGAGGAAGGGCGAGTGGCGACCACGCCTAGTGCTTTATATTACATCACTAGGGCGGGGCCTGGTCAGATGCTGGGTGCATTTGTTTATTCGTTTAATAAAGTACAGTAGGTACTGGAGATGAGGTACATCTCGATGGCGAAGAGCAGGACGCTCAGCCAGTACTCTTATAACTAGGTTATATATCGTTAACAACATAAACTGCAAATGTACCTTTACTTACAGACAATTTTACCTACAGTAAAACTTGGAGACCATTTATCACCCACGTACAGACCCTGATATGTGCAGAGGAGGCAGCATGGTGGTGTAGTGGTTAACACTCGCCTCTAGGCAAGAAGGTCCTCGGTTCGCCCTAAAAAAGAGATAAACCCAATGGAAAAACATGCTGAACGGATCGCAGACGAAGACGAGCACTTGGATTGGTCCCCAGGCATGGCCAGCGGCTGCCCTTGGGGGGGGAAGGACGGCATGATGGGTCGAGCGCAGAGAGGCATTTCATCGGCGACCCAATGCATGTGTGTGTTCCTGTGTGTTGCCCATCTTACATGTGTGTGTGTTTCTGCACAACAAATAAAGAGTTCTTGAGAGATGTGAGCTTGAGCTACTTCCCCCCCCTTTTTTATTTTATTATTTGATTTGTTTGTTTGAACTCAGCTTTGTTTGTACTTGCACTCTTTTCTTTGTGACTCAGATCAGATTTTTGTGTGAACAACAAATCAAATAGAATCTGATCTTTTCTATTCTGATTTGGGCCACTTTCATATTTAGTCCTAAATCAGATACCATGTGATTCCATATGATTTGTCCTGTTCACCGTCTGACTGATCTGAGTCACATAGCAAAAACATCAGATTTGGGCCACATTTTTTGTCTACAGTCTGAACGTAGCCATAGTGTACTGTAGTCAGATTCATATATTTGTTTCTAAACACATGATACATCTGTCATGGTTCCAGCCGGGGTTCCTTCCTGAACAATGTGAACAGTGGTTTTCTGCCGCCCTCTGGTGGCCAAACGCAGCAGCTCCAGATATTGAACCTTCTCAGGCATTTAGGCCTAAGTTTGAATACTATTATTAATGCTATGCTGCCTCTGTTCGTGTTGTGTTTCCCCGGTCTAGCTTGTGTTTAAGGGTCCTCTTTACACATGTTTCCTTTAAGGGTTATCCCTTTACATATATGTTTCCAGTGTGGAGATATCTCCTTACATATATTTTTCTAGTGTGGTGATATTCCCTTTACACATATGTTTCCAGTGTGGATATTATCTCCTTACATATATTTTTCTAGTGTGGTGATATACCCTTTTGTCGTGTATGTTGTCTATTTACACAACTACATAATACAAGACGCACTGAGATGTTGATAGCGTTGAACCCATGGCTTTAATGACGTAACCCCAACCCGGCAGTACATTTATATGACCTGTGTGTAACGTAAGCATGCATGACCAGAGGGGCGTATGTAGACTAACGTTAAGTAGTCCCTGTACTAACTCCATACATTACACATCCTCCCCCTTTAGCTTAACGGTAGGCCTATATATAATAACAAAAAATAAACAATAACTATGATATTATGTTTTCAAACATGTCTGAATACACAACAACATGGCCTTTAGGCTACAGATCAAGTCTCTGAGGCGGTTTACGCTGCCTCTCTGGGTAGCTCCTCACTGGCTCGCTTGAGAGCGGGGAACCAGGCTGTGGAGACATCGCAGGTGGTGAGGTATCAGCAGCACTAGAGCTCTCAGTTTCGGATGGAGCTGCGGTGGGTGGTGCTGAGTAAACTGGATTGTCTGAGCAAACTGGATTGTCTATTTCCTACTCAGGTGAGTCCAGGCCAGGTGACACACTGTTCTGTACCTGAGTGTCCAGGATTTGGTCAACATGACGTCTCCATAAATCATCTCCCATGTCCACAGTATACATCAGTGGTCCATCACGTGAAGTGATTGTTCCGGTGTTCCACTTGTCCTTCCGATAATCACGAGCGAGAACCGTCTGTCCTAATTTGAAGCTCCTTGTTGGTTTGTCGTTAAGATGTTTGAACTGTTTGTCCTCCACATCACGTCGCACATCTGGTTTGAGATGGTCCATGTGAGATCTTAGGTTTCTTTTGAGAAACAGCATAGCTGGCGTCTGGTTGGTAGTGGCGTGTGTGGCATTGCGATATGCAAAGAGAAATTTGTCGATATTGTGCTGGATCGGTAGATCTTCATTATCCATCGCTTTGATTGCTTTCTTGAATGTCTGCACAAATCTTTCTGCTAAGCCATTCGTGGCTGGATGGTATGGTGCAGATGTGAAGTGCTTGATTCCATTTTCTTTACAAACATCTGGAATTCATCCGAAACTAACTGGCGTCCATTATCTGTGCATATCTGTTAATCTGTGCTAAACCATTCCTGGCGAACACAGTCCTCAGCACAGAAATGGTCTTCTCAGATGTAGTTGACTTCATTTTTATCACGTCCGGCCATTTTGAATGTGCATCTACAGCGATCAAGAACATTGAGTCTTTGAATGGTCCTGCGAAATCAAGGTGTACTCGCTGCCACGGTGATGATGGCCATTCCCATGGATGTAGAGCAGCCTGTGGTGGTGCATTCTGCATCTTCTGACATCCGGGGCAGCTCGTTGCCATGTCCTCGATTTGCTTATCGATTCCTGGCCACCACATATAACTGCGGCCCAGGCTCTTCATCTTTACGGTTCCCAGGTGTCCTTCATGTAATGCTTCCAACACTCTGGTGTGCAGCTTGGACGGAATCACTACTCGTGAACCACACATCAGCGTTCCCTGGCACACTGACAGTTGCTCTCTCCTCGCTGAGAATGCTGGATATATTGAGTTACCGTGTCGTGGCCACCCCTTCACAGTGATGTCATATATCTGTGACAGTGTGGGGTCATTGCGTGTCTCTCTTTGGATGAGAGCGTTGGTCACTGGCAGCTGGTTGACGATTGTGGTGTGAAACACCTCTGCTGGGTCTACAGCTGCGGCTGTCTCTGCGGTTTGCAGGGGTAGACGTGACAGTCCGTCAGCATTCCCATGCTGTTTCGTCCCCTTGAAGTCGATGTCACACTGATGTGCCCCCAGGAAGAGTGACCACCGCTGTAGCCGCTACGCCGTCATTATCGGAACGCCTTTCCGGGGATTGAAGATAGATATGAGAGGCTGATGGTCTGTCAGAAGCGTGAACCTTTGACCATACAGGTAGTGGTTAAACTTCTTGACCCCCATATGAGACTGAGGGCCTCTCGGTCAATTTGAGCGTAGTTGCGCTCAGCTTTAGTCAATGATCTTGAGGCGAAGGCTATCCGGAGCCATCTGGAAATGTATGTGACAACACCGCTCCAATGCCATAAGGTGAGGCATCACATGCTAATTTAATGGGTGAAGACGGATTGAAGTGAGCGAGCACCTGTTCTGACGTGATGAGACTCTTAGACTCCTGAAAAGCCTTCTTGCAGCTGTCAGTCCACTTACAGTGTGTTCCTGCCTGCATCAGCGTGTTCAAAGGGTGCAGCACAGTTGATAGATTGGGTAAAAACTTGTGGTAGTAGTTTACAAGTCCAAGGTAAAAACGGAGCTGAGACACATTCTCTGGTGGTGGTGCTTTAAACACAGCTTCAATCTTGTCCTGAGATTTGTGTAGGCCGTTCTTGTTGATCACATGTCCGCAGTAGGATATTTCCTTTTTGAAAAACTCACATTTTGGTTGGTTAGCTCGAAGTCCATATTCCCGCAGCCTTGTGAGCACCTGTTCCTGTTATGGTTTGACACCGACCCCAAACGCAACGACACAAGAGAGTAGGATTCAGAGTTGCCAAAAACAAGGGCTTGTTTATTAAGACTAAATAAACAGCACAGACTTGGAAGAGTTCAACAAAGACTGGAATACAAGCAAGGCTGAATGTTGCTGCTCTGCAGCTTCTCCCGGGATGGTAGTCAGGGGAAGCAGACGCTGACGTCAGAGCCGCTCTGCAGACTTCTCTCGGCAGAATCTCCGAGGTGGTTGCGGGACCGAGAGAGAGAGAGGGAGCGAGTTAACTCAGAGTGCAGGTGGAACAGAGCAGGTGAACAGGAGAGGTGACTTGTACCCGAAAACAGAGTTATCCAAGTGACTGAATCTTCGGTGTAAATACACACTGTGAGTAACGTTCCAAACACAATCCCAAGTGATAGATATCTTCGGTGCAAAAATAAACACTGAGCGAAGTCCCAAAATACAAATCCAATGTGATAATATCTTCGGTGTGTAAACACACAGTGGGAGATGTTAGGCCAAAATATTATCCCAATGAAACAATCCAAAAAAGGCTAAACGCTGGGTGAGTGACTGTCTGATAAAAAGCTGGAAATCTTCAGTGTTATATAACACACGAAAAACGGAATTGGATCAAAGACAGTCATAAAAAACTCACCCAGGCGTTGTGCGTAAAGAGCGTTGGAACAGAATGGAGCGGGCGCGTCGCCTCGGGGAAAGGGTGTCCAAGAGGAATGCTTCTTGAATATCCTGGAGGCAAAGCAAAGGGAAACAACAGCAGGCAGCAGGAACGGCGAATGCAACTGAAATATCAAAACGATCCAACAAAACTTGAAACGGGAAACGGGGTATAAATAATCAGGGAATGCTTAATTGACAAGCAGTGACAGCTGAGGGATGTGATTGACAAGCGTGTGGTTGGGGGAGCACCAATCAACGACGTCTATGGGAAGAAGCCTGTGAATAGGGGAATGCAATGATTAACAGAAAACTTAAAGGAACAGAGCGAGTGGGTGAGCAGCGGACCAATCATCACAGTACTTCAAGAAGCCTGTGGTGGGGAAAGAACCAAACCTTACAGTACCCCCCCCTCCACGGGAGCCACCCGGCGACCCACTCGGCCCCGGCCTGCCCGGACGGGACCGAAGGAAGCCGGCGATCAGGGGCACCGGAGAGGGGGACAAAGACAGAGGCCCGGAGAGGGGGACCGGAGACGTGGACAGAGGACCGGCGAGGGAGGCCGGAGACGGGGACTGGGAACCGACAGCGGAGGCCGGGCACGGGGACTGGGGCCCGACAGCGGAGGCCGGGCACGGGGACTGGGGCCCGACAGCGGAGGCCGGGCACAGGGACAGAGAACCGGCGAGGGAGGCCGGAGACGGGGACTGGGGCCCGACAGCGGAGGCCGGGCACGGGGACAGAGGACCGGCAAGGGAGGCCGGAGACGGGGAAGGGGACCCGGCGAGGGGGCTGGACGGCACCTGAAGACACCGGGCACGACAGGAGGAGCTCCACCCCTTGATGGTACCGGAGGACCAGGCGATGTGGGGCTCGTGCAGCGCGAGCCAGGGCCTGCCCAGGACCACAGGGACAAGAGGAGAGCTGGTGACGAAAAACTGGAGCCTCTCAACGTGGTCACCAGCAACGGTGAGAAGGACTGGACAGGTGCGTTGAGTGACGTCAGCCAGGCGGCGATGATCCATTGCGAAGACCTCCAAGGGCCTCTCGAGGTCCTCAAGTGGAATGTTGGCCCGGGTGGCAAACCCAACGTCCATGAAACTCCCATCAGCACCAGAGTCCATGAGTGCACCCACCGTCGCCCGCTGGTCCGCCCAGGCTAGGGTGACATCCGCCAGACGGTTGGGTGGTGCACGGGTGGGGGAACAGGAAAGACGGCTCACCAGGATCTCCCGGGGTCCCGGCGAGCCTGGTCCTCTTGGCCGGGCACGGCAATTGGAGACACGGTGTCCACCCCGGCCACAGTAGAGGCAACGGCCGGAGAAGAGCCTGGACTCCTGTTCGGCCGGGCTAAGGCGGTTGCGTCCCAGCTGCATGGGTTCCTCCTCGGTCACGGCTCGGGAGGGAACAACCCCACCAGTCACGGAGGGGGCAGGGCGGTCAGCACTGTAGAGGCGGCCGTCGATGCGAATGGCGAGGCTGAACAGGTCCTCGAGGGAATCAGGTTCCTCCCGGGTCGCGAGCTGGTCCCTGACTGCGTCACTGAGCCCACTCATGAAGGTTAGGCGAAGTGCTGGGTCGTTCCAACCACTCTCCACCGCCGCCAGTCGAAACTCCAGGACGTAGTCTGTTACCCCGCCGCTCCCCTGTCGGAAGGTACCCAACCGGGCTCCAGGGTCCAGACCACGGGCTGGATGGTGGAACACCCTGCGGAGCTCAGCCACGAAGTCTGGATAGGAGAAACAAAAATCTGCATCCATTGCCCAGGAGGAAGTGACCCACTGGGCTGCCCGGCCTGAGAGCAAGTTTGTCATATAGGCCACTTGGGCTCCTCTTGAAGTGAATCAACTGGGTTGATGACGGAAAACTAACTCACATTGCATGATGAATGTGGCACACTCGTCGGGATTGCCGTCGAACAGCCGTGGTTCGGAGAGACGGGGTTCCCGAGGTGCGGGGTCGGGAAGCGCGGGGCCTGCCAGGGCTGCGGGTGATGCTCCGGCCGAGGCTCCTGAAGGAAGTGGGGTTACAAGCAAGGTGTTAATGGTCTCACTCAGCGCTTGTAAGTGGAGGAGAATACCTGCCTGCTGGCTAGCCAGAGCCCCCAGGGACCCCTGAATAAGCAGGACCTGCTCTCGGAGTTCCAGTACAGCAGCTGCAGCCGCATCAAGCTGTAGGCTGTGTTCCTTGGTTGACTCTCTCTGGACTGCCACGGCTGTGCTGACTCTCTTGCGGGCGCAGACCGCGCAGGCCAGTACGAACCTCTTGACGTCGTTCCTCATGGTGGGCCACCAGAATCGACGAGCCAGGAAGGAGAACGTGCGAGGAACGCCCGGGTGGCAGGCGAACCGGCTGGTATGGCCCCACTGGAGGACCCGGGACCGGACTGAGTCGGGGACGAAGAGACGATTAACCGGTACATTGCCTGGAGCGTGATGGAAGCGTAGGGCACGCCTTACCACCCCCTTGATGCCCAAGGTGACGACTCTCTCTGTGTCGGCTGGGGTCGTCATTGGTTGGATCGTAATGTTATGGTTTGACACCGACCCCAAACGCAACGACACAAGAGAGTAGGATTCAGAGTTGCCAAAAACAAGGGCTTGTTTATTAAGACTAAATAAACAGCACAGACTTGGAAGAGTTCAACAAAGACTGGAATACAAGCAAGGCTGAATGTTGCTGCTCTGCAGCTTCTCCCGGGATGGTAGTCAGGGGAAGCAGACGCTGACGTCAGAGCCGCTCTGCAGACTTCTCTCGGCAGAATCTCCGAGGTGGTTGCGGGACCGAGAGAGAGAGAGGGAGCGAGTTAACTCAGAGTGCAGGTGGAACAGAGCAGGTGAACAGGAGAGGTGACTTGTACCCGAAAACAGAGTTATCCAAGTGACTGAATCTTCGGTGTAAATACACACTGTGAGTAACGTTCCAAACACAATCCCAAGTGATAGATATCTTCGGTGCAAAAATAAACACTGTGAGCGAAGTCCCAAAATACAAATCCAATGTGATAATATCTTCGGTGTGTAAACACACAGTGGGAGATGTTAGGCCAAAATATTATCCCAATGAAACAATCCAAAAAAGGCTAAACGCTGGGTGAGTGACTGTCTGATAAAAAGCTGGAAATCTTCAGTGTTATATAACACACGAAAAACGGAATTGGATCAAAGACAGTCATAAAAAACTCACCCAGGCGTTGTGCGTAAAGAGCGTTGGAACAGAATGGAGCGGGCGCGTCGCCTCGGGGAAAGGGTGTCCAAGAGGAATGCTTCTTGAATATCCTGGAGGCAAAGCAAAGGGAAACAACAGCAGGCAGCAGGAACGGCGAATGCAACTGAAATATCAAAACGATCCAACAAAACTTGAATGGGGAAAACGGGGTATAAATAATCAGGGAATGCTTAATTGACAAGCAGTGACAGCTGAGGGATGTGATTGACAAGCGTGTGGTTGGGGGAGCACCAATCAACGACGTCTATGGGAAGAAGCGTGTGAATAGGGGAATGCAATGATTAACAGAAAACTTAAAGGAACAGAGCGAGTGGGTGAGCAGCGGACCAATCATCACAGTACTTCAAGAAGCCCGTGGTGGGGAAAGAACCAAACCTTACAGTTCCAGGTTTGATAGATGCTCCTGTTCATCCTTGCCGGTGACAAGAATGTCGTCAAGGTAACACTGTGTACCTGGGACTCCTTGTAGTACCTGGTCCATTGTCCTCTGCCAGATAGCTGAGGCTGAAGCTATACCAAACACAAGGCAGTTGTATTGGTAAAGGCCTTTGTGTGTGTTGATAGTCAGATATGGCTTTGATGAATCTTCAACCTCCATCTGAAGGTAAGCTTGAGCCAGGTAAATTTGTGAAATGTTCCCATCCTGACAGGGAGGCGAAGATGTCCTCTATACAGGGCAGAGGATACTGTACGGTGTGGAGCACTGCATTTACAGTTACTTTAAAGTCTCCACAAAAGCGCACTTTACTTTGACTTTCTGGCGTTGTGTCTGTGTTTTTCTTCATTACTGGGACTATGGCCGTTGCCCATTCACTCCACTCCACCTTGGACAGCACTCCTGTCTGTTCTAAGCTTTTCAACTCCGCTTCTACTGCGGGCGGATTGCATAAGGCATGGGCCGGGTTTTATGAAATTTCGGGCTTGCATTGTCCTCTATCTCAATCTTTGCCTTTATACCTTTTAGTGTTCCCAGTTCCTTTCCGAACACTTCATGTGCCTCTGCGAGTATCTTTGACAGTCTCCCAGACGTGGCGTTCTTCTCATCTCCTGCTGACACACACAAAGATTTAACAGCATGCCAGTCCAGTAAACATTTTCTGAGCCACTCACGGCCAAACAGCGGAGGACCCCCATTTGGTATAACATACATGTCCAGCTCCTTAGTTTTGTCTTTGTATTTCACTGTGACCCGCATTTTCCCTTTTGGAGCCACACTTTCTCCGGTGCAAGTCTTCAGCAACACCTTTGTAATTTTCAGAGCTATCTGTGGATACAGTCTTTTGTAGTCATTCTCAGAAATCACTGATAAGGCGGAGCCTGTGTCCAACTTCATTTTGAGTCTCGCTCCTGCCACTTCTGGAGTGATCCATATCATTTTACGTGCATTTGTCTCTTTCATGCGATGCAGCTCTAGACATCATAAGTCACTGCTCTCTGAATCACTTTCTGGTTCATCTGAACTCTTTTCAGTCACTTTATGCAGCTTTTTGTATTTCCCTTTGGGTGCTGCTTTCCTGCTACTTTGCGTTTTGTCAGAGTACTGTTTTTTCCTGATTTGCACACTCTCTCAATGTGACCTTGCTTTTGACATTTTCTACACTCTGTCTTTGAACCAACATTCATCTGGATCGTGTGATGTCTTGCCACAACGATAACATTGCTTTCCTGGTTTCAGTGACATTTTATTGGTTTCACACTCTATCCCTTTTTGTTGTATTTCTGATGCTCCCCTTGCTGCAGTTTCCATAGATATTGCTATGTTGAGCGCCTTTTTATAATCAAGGTCTTTCTCTGACAGTAGTTTATTTTGTGTGGCTTCATTATGCATACCACAAACTAGTCTGTCCCTCAACGCATCATTTAGGCCTAGTCTGAAATCACAGTGTTCTGACAATCTGCGTAGCTCTGCAACATATTCAGATATGCTTTCCCCTTTGTCCTGATTTCGCTTGTGAAATTTGAATCTCTCTGCAATTACCAATGGTTTGGGGCTCAAGTGGTTTTGAAGAGTATCCTGAATTTCTTTGAATGTCATCTCTGTGGGCTTCACAGGTGCTAGCAAATTGTGCAGCAGTCCGTAAGTCTTTGCGCCCATCACACTCAACAGAACGACAGCTTTTTGTTCATCGCCGATAAGATTCGCCTGGCAATAAAGCTCCACTCTTTCAACATAACATGTCCAGTCTTCAATACTGCTATCAAATGCAGCCAAAGTGCCAATCAACAACATATTTTTTTCCTTCAGTCCAAGATCACTCCTGTCAAACTACTAGCTTTGTGCACTTTTCCACCCGACTCACGTGAACCTTGTTATTCTTCTCACGTGTGGTCCGTAGCCAGATAGCATGCCGTCCACACGTAGGTACTTTTAATCTCGTTGCCAATTTGTCGTGTATGTTTTCTATTTACATAATACAAGAATCACGGAGATGTTGATAGCGTTGAACCCATGGCTTTAATGACATACCCCCAACCCGGCAGTACATTTATATGACCTGTGCGTAACGTAAGCACACATGACCAGAGGGGCGTATGTAGACTAAGGTTAAGTAGTCCCTGTACTAACTCCATACATTACACCTTTACATATGTTTCCAGTAAGATAATCCCTTTACACATGCTTATATTTGTGATGTGAGTTTTCTTTTTACTATTACTTTGTGTTCACCAGTCTTGGTCATGCCTGGTCTTAAACCAGCTAGCGCTCATCAGTAATCACGGGGAGTATTTATTCCTGCCCGTTTCTCACTTCCCTGTCGCGTCATTGCCTTTGTTTTGTTGTTCTACACTTGTGTTCGGTCGTACTCTGTTCACCTTCACTCCTGTATTTCCCAGTGAGTCCGTTCCTTATTTCCAGTCCACTTTTGTTCTTCCCACACTGGTCCACTGCTGAGTTTTATTTTCCGGTTTTGCACTTCACTTTTGTTTGTTACCGGTTTAACGTGTATCACTGTTTGTTTGCAACTGCTCAGTAAAAGCCTATTCATTTTCAGTCCGTCGTCTCTGCCTCTACTGTCTCTGATCGTGTTCAGCATTTGGCGTCTCCTCACCTACCCTCACACCGAACCCTTACAGAATGGCGTGACCAGTCCTGATCCCAGCGGCCATGAAGACAGTCAGAGCGAGCGACGCGCTGCTCGCTATGGGGAGGTTCTTCAAGGGGTATTTTCTCTCCTCGTCCTCGGAGGAGAGGTGGACTATGTATACGCTGCTCACCTCTGTCGGTGAGTGCAGCGCGGAGCAGGCTTTCAGCTGGTGGCGCACGGCCTTGTTATCCGATGGCTGATTCGGGCGCTCTTGTCCCTTGGCCCCGGTGAAGCCCCGGTTACTAGCACGCCGTCCTCCGCAAGGAAGGCCTATACTGCCACCGCAGCAGCCGCTAGCCTAGCTTCCACAGCTAGTGCAGCTAGCCCCCGCTCTGCTAATACAGCCCAGGCTGTTAGCACAGCCGCTAGCCTAGCTTCCGTAGCTAGTACAGCTAGCCTCCTCTCTGCTAATACAGCCCAGACTGTTAGCACAGCCGCTAGCCTAGCTTCCGTAGCTAGTACAGCTAGCCCCCTCTCTGCTAATACAGCCCAGACTGTTAGCAGAGCCGCTAGCCTAGCTTCTGTAGCTAGTACAGCTAGCCCCCTCACTGCTAATGCAGCCCAGACTGTTAGCACAGCCACTAGCCTAGCTTCCGTAGCTAGTACAGCTAGCCCCCTCTCTGCTAATACAGCCCAGACTGTTAGCACAGCCGCTAGCCTAGCTTCCGTAGCTAGTACAGCTAGCCCCCTTACTGCTAACACAGCCCAGGCTACTAGCATAGCTGCTAGCCTAGCTACCATAGCTAGCGCAGCTAGGAGAACCTCTGCCCCCACAGCTAAGTCAATGGTTTCTTCTGTTAGGAGACTCACTGTGGGCTTGGTCTTTATCACTAGCTTAGCTCCTTCTGCTACAGCTAGCAAGTCTAGAGAGGCTAGCAAAGCCCCTGCAGCTAACCAGGCTTTCACAGCTAGTCCAGCCCTGTCTGCTAGTTTAGCCCCTGCAGCTAGCCAGGCTTTCACAGCTAGTCCAGCCCTGTCTGCTAGTTTAGCCCCTGCAGCTAGCCAGGCTTTCACAGCTAGTCCAGCCCTGTCTGCTAGTTTAGGCCCTGCAGCTAGCCAGGCTTTCACAGCTAGTCCAGCCCCGTCTGCTAGTTTAGGCCCTGCAGCTAGCCAGGCTTTCACAGCTAGTCCAGCCCTGTCTGCTAGTTTAGCCCCTGCAGCTAGCCAGGCTTTCACAGCTAGTCCAGCCCAGTCTGCTAGAGCCCCGCCTGCTAGCACAGCAAGTCTCAGAAGGCTAGCAAACCTAAGAAGACTAGCATAGTCCTCCCTGCTAGTATAGCATCTGCAGCTAGCACCTTAGCTATTCCTGCTAACGTAGCACCTACAGCTAGCACCTCAGCTCTCCCTGCTAGCACAGGTCCTGTAGCCAATATAGCTTTGTCAGCTACTTTCTTAGTGTCCCCTGCTGGGACAGCCACTGCTAGTCCTACAGGCCCTACAGCTAAACCTATGGCTTCCTCTGTTAGGAGACTCAGTGTGGTTTCCGGCTTTTAGTACTGGCTTAGCTCCCCCTGCTACTGCTAGCAATTCTAGAAAGGCTAGTAAAGCCCTTACAGCTAACCCAGCCTCTACTGCCAGCCTAGCCCCTGTTAGTTTAGTCCCAGATGCTACGCCCGGTCCGGCTTCCACGCCCGGTCCGGCTCCCATGCCTGACCCAGCCGCTACGCCCGGTCCGGCTTTTACGCCCAGCCCGGCGTCCTCGTTTGGTCCCGGCTCCTCGACTGGTCCCGGCTCCTCGACTGGTCCCGGCTCCTCGACTGGTCCCGGCTCCTCGTCTGGTCCCGGCTCCTCGTCTGGTCCCAGCTCCTCGTCTGGTCCCAGCTCCTCGTCTGGTCGATACCTCAAGCTTTCTAACCAAGCAAGGTCCATTTGATACATTTGGTATTTTATAGCAAAACGTTTTAGTGATTGAATGGAAAAATAAAATAGCACTTGAGCTGAATGGGAGCCGTCAATCAAGTGTGATTTGACCACACAATCCTGAGAAACGGTCTGAGCAGCCAGACAAGCTGTTTTTGAGCCGGGTCCCTCCATAAAATCTCCCTCTATTCCTGTATCGCTCTCTCATGATAAATAACATCTTAAACCCACATGCCGTTGCCTGTGATTCTCTTGCAGATCACAGTATTGAAGTGTCTCCTTTATGCATGTCATTCTGTTCTTCCCACATCCTCTCCTCTCCTCTCTCTCTATCTCTCTCTCTCTCTCTCTCTCAGTGCCAGCAGTACCGGGAGAAGACGTCGGTTCTGGAGAACTTGCCCGCAGGGACGTTTGTCCTGCAGGTCCAGGCCGTGGATGCAGACGAGGGCACCAATGGCAGGGTGACCTACGGCTTCATGCACAAAGACTCTACCATCCCTGCGTTCAGCATCCACCCTGACACAGGTAGTGGGACATACACACACAAACGTACTGTATGTGCAATAGTGAATGTGCCATTTTTAACCTCTTAAGCCCTAGCTATATTTAAAAAAGATTTGCCTAAAAGTACATACCCAAGTAAATGGAAGATTGCTCCACTTCTACAAGGTCCATTTACATGTTCTTGGTATCTAGGGACATCTATGGACCTCATGGAATGTATTCCCTGTGTCAGAAATATTGTGTCTGTTACTATGCTTGAGTACATTGTAATGAACCGAAGGAGAATATAAATAATTATTTCCCCATTTTTTACGGTGAATAACACCATGCTAACATTGACTAAAAGTGAAAAATTGCCACTCATTCAGTACCTTCTTGAGATCAAGTGTACTAAAAATCAAATGAACAAAGGGCAGATGATTTACAGGGTTTTTTGTAGATACAGTACTGCAATTTGCCATACGGACACATGCAATTTGACTGTGCAATAGTGCTCATTTATCTTAATTTATTGATCTATTGGGGATGGGCAAAACTCATGTAGCAGGGTGGATTATCCCTGCTTTATGGGAGTGGATGTACACTGCCACCTGGTAGTTGGAACGCAGCAGATCTGGGTCCGGCTGAGTCCCCGACTGTAGGCCAGGAGTATTGGAGTGGAGGTTTAGCAGAGGGAGTGGATGGGGCCTAGGATTCATTAACCTAGGGGTGGTGCGCTGGTCCTTCTTGCCCTCCAGGGCGACTCACAGTAGTTCCCCACACACACCCACCCTTCCCTCAATACTTCCTGCGCCCTCCCACACCCGATGACTGTAATGATGGATGATATACTTTCTCCCCAAAGCAGTACCCTTCCTGGTTGGCGAGTAGAGACCTGTCCCAATGATGCATAGGCAGGGGGTGGGGAAAGGGTTAAACAATAATGAGCATTACCCGGAAAGGAAAGGGTTAGGCAGAATGCACATTAACAGACAGTGTTCCCATTTAGCTCTCTTTTACTGGAAGACTTATCTCTTAGACATATATTTACACAAGGCACAAGAAGCAAAGCTCGTTCCACACTGGGCACCTAGTGCTCTCACTCTACGGCAATGACTAAAGTTCTTCCCACACTGGTCAAGACACAGTAATAGAACCCGTCCCTTTAAGGGTTTAAATACTTGTTCATTCCCCCGTAAGTGGGGAGAGAGGGGAGGAAGAGGGAGAGGGGTACTGGAGCTACTCAATGGGAATTTTATAAAGGAACCAAAAGACAGTGGGCCCACGTTGAAAACAAAAGTCCTATCTATAGCCGGCTTTCCCAAAATAATAAATGTCGGGCGCCCCTAATCACTGTTACCAGTGTCAGTTCAAAGTACTGCTTCTCTTCGCCCTTAAAGAGCCCGCTCCGCCCAAAGAGAATGACTACCGATAAAGTTCCAGCACTCGGAGCGCTCACTGTAACTGGCTTGAGTGTACTTAACCAAGGGCGGGCCTGCTCTCACCACCGAACGTCCGTGTGGTGAGATGGCCGTCGAGAATTCCCGTGATAGCAGGAGGCGGGGCTGGGTAGACGTTAGGCAGGTGTCTGCTGGAGGGCAACGGCTCGGAGGGGCTGGAGGTGCGTGCAGTGCAGCGACGTCCGCTGCTGGGCTGGAGAGGTGGGGCGACACGCGGGCTAAACTGTGGTGCTAGGCCTAACTGAAACTAAGCTGTGGGTCGGGACGACCCCCTGTCCTGTCGCCTATACTTTAACTAAAACGCAACGTGTGCAATATCTACCACACTCTTCGGCAGTAGCACGTCTGCTTCTTCAAGTCAAGTCAAGAGTTTTATTTGTCACGGCATACAAGTATACAATGAAATGCGGGTGGTCTTGCCCGCAACGATGTGCAATACAGTAGTAACAACATATAATATAATCCAATAAAACAACCTTGTGCAATAAACAGTAACATAGTATGGCATATCGGTATTTGTACATACGTTATTTACAGAGCATGGAGGACATGCTAGGTCCTGTGGTAGTGCATACACTGTTAGCTACGGATGAGGCACTGTGTCTTTCTGTACATTGCTATTTTATACAGTCTCAGGTTATACTATACTATTTTTAAAGTGACCTTTCCTTAGTGGCCATAAGTGTGGGCGTGTGCAGCATGAGTGTGTGCTTGCTCATGTTAAAGTGTTCTTTGTTCACAATGTCTCTTTAGCATTAACACTTTAATCGCCGTTGACGCTGAAACACGTGTTTCCCCGCCATGCTCATTCTGCCGAAGACGCTGGACAGCGTCTTTGATATCAACATTTTCAAAAATATTTCTCCCCCGGAGACATGAGATGTACTGTTGAGTCCCTCTCAACTCTACAACGGTTCAAGAGCGCCATCTGGTGGCCGATCGGCGGATCGCCCAGGGGAGAAACAGGAAGTGGAAGCTGGTGCTCATTTCAATTGGGTCCGATCACTCGGTAATAGTCCCAGGACTCGAGCTGATCACAACGGATAGTTATCCGTTACCAATAACTCGATAAACAACATGATTTGGACGTATATACTATTATACAACCTGGAAATGGATCGGATATTTGAACATCCCATAATAGAAAAAATTCTGTTCCACGCTCATCTCCCAACGGCGAGAGGAAGCTACGGTGAGTTTCAGCGTTATTTTTTAATTTCTTCGATACTAACTGCTCTGATGATCATATCACCCACACTAGATCAAGTTCAAGTTTCTTTCAAGTTTTTTTTTTTTTTTTTTATCCACTTTTTCTCCCATTTTTCTATATTTTCTCCCATCCCAATTTCGTATCATCCAATTCAACCCTCCCCTGTCACGAACGCTGTTTCTTGCCTCCCACAAGCCGGCTGCAATGTGGACTAAGTCATACATAGCACAAGTCCCCTCCGGTACTTGAGGTAACAGCAGTCGCATCTTTTCACCTGCGCAGCTCGATCTCTGTGTCGAGGAGTAACGCGTGGGAGGCTCACGCTGCCCCCGACACTTCCTGATTCTACTGCGCAGGCGCACCAACCGACTTGTAGGAGTCGCTTGTTCACAACGCCCGATCCCCACCCTTCAGTTTCCCTCTCCGTAATACGGCCAATGTGTATTACTGCGGACGACCAGCTAAACTGAAAACAATGTGGAGAGCTGGATTCGAACACGCGAATCCTAGCGTCTCCACACTGGTGGCGAGTGCCTTGCCCACTACACCACCTAGCCGCCCCGTTTCTTTCAAGTTTCTTTAATATTTGTCATACAGAAGTACAGAATACTTTTATACAAAATGCTTCTTACTGTTACGCTCCAGAGACTGTGCAAGACAAGATAAGTATGAAATAAAATAACATAGTAAAATTAGAAGTAAAAAAAATTAGGTCACAGTGTTCAGTTTAGACATATGTACAATGTTCGATGCAGAATAGACGTAGTTACCATACAATATACAATACTGTGCAGTGTACTAATATACAATACTATATAGTGCAAGGCAGAAATGGGACGAGGTGCAATTTAGGTACAATTCACAGTAGGTGTACGAGTTGTAGTGCAAATCCTTTATCAATAAATATAAAGTGTAAAGTGTGTTTGTGTGATCTAAAGTGTGGAGAGTGGGTGCTGCAGTGTGTTGTTTGTTTGAGTGAGTGTGTGCGTGTGGGTGTGTGTGCTGTGTGCATTTGATGGTTGTTGCATAGTGTTTATTGTTCGTTTAGCAGCCTGATGGCCTGGGGATAGAAGCTTCTTCTGAGTCTTTCTGTGCTCGCCTTAAGACTCCGGTATCGCTTGCAATGATGAATAGATGAATGATATAACATTGCCCACGGAATTATAAACGACCCCCCGCCCATCCGGTCAACATCAGATCATACGTAGTAACTCCTAGAACCACGTCCAGTTGAAATTTTTTATATCGCACAGATTCCTACCAAACTGTATTTGATCATCAATATAATGCATTTGGGGCTATAAATCAAGTTCTGGAGAAAGCTGCAGAAAACGATAAAAACATACTTATACTTTAGACCGTATTTTAGTATGAATATGTGAATGAAAAAGTATAACATTGCTACACCCTGAACAATAGATCTAGGACGTTGAATGGGCCATAGTAATGTCAATTGAGCAATACAATTTAAAAAGTTATAGCCTTGCAAAGAAGGGGAACTTCTCCATGTTAAATAGGGCTGGCGAGGGATGGTAAATTATGAATTTAACCCCGGCTTAACTGGAAGCTAAGCTATCGCATATTCCATTACTAACCCGCCTCGTAACTGGGTTTACATTCCGCATGCTTGATGTCTGGAGCTCCAGCTCCAAGCGACCTCTTGCTTCTGTGGAAAACGATGAAGAGGAAGTTCCGCCGCAGGCGCCGCGCCCTGAGCCCATCCTTCTTCACCTGTGTCCCCCTGCCCAACGTCGCCACCAGCTCCCCCTGGCGGTACCTGTATCATGTCCCACTATTAAGTGTCAATGTTAGGATATGGAGGATCAAGAGGGGTCAGCAAGTTACACAACGTCATCGCGAACACAGAATGCAAGGAATTAAAGTTAGACACATTGAATTATTGTTAGACATATTCAGGTGTCTACACTCACATAATTGGCAAAAATCCCTGGGAACAATAGGCAGGCTTCTCGTCCACGTCAGACCCAGTGTGCATGCACATCAAGGAGGCAAAAAGGAACATACTCCTGGTCAGAACAACGGGGAAGAATACAATATAATTATTTGCATTTGTTAGCCATGCTAGCAAGCTAAACAATCAATCCATGGCAAAGCTAGATATGCAAAAGGTGAAAGACTCACACTCACAACCATGATGATTTAGAAAATTGACATCCAGCTGTTTTTGTTTGAAACAACTTTTAGTCTGGAGAGTGCCATGGTTGCTCCATAGAGCTCCATTTTACTTTTAGTCAGGGGAGTGCCATGGTTGCTCCATAGAGCTCCATTATACTTTTAGTCAGGGGATTGCCATGGTTTCTCCATAGAGCTCCATTATACTTTTAGTCAGGGGAGTGCCATGGTTTCTCCATAGAGTTCTGTTATGCTTTTAGTCAGGGGAGTGCCATGGTTTCTCGATAGAGCTCCATTATACTTTTAGTCAGGGGAGTGCCATGGTTTCTCCATAGAGTTCCGTTATACTTTTAGTCAGGGGAGTGCCATGGTTTCTCCATAGAGCTCCATTATACTTTTAGTCAGGGGAGTGCCATGGTTTATCCATATAGTTCTGTTACACTTTTAGTCAGGGGAGTGCCATGGTTTATCCATATAGTTCTGTTACACTTTTAGTCAGGGGAGTGCCATGGTTTCTCCATAGACTTCCGTTATTCTTTTAGTCAGGGGAGTGCCATGGTTTCTCTTTACAGCTCCATTATACTTTTAGTCAGGGGAGTGCCATGGTTTCTCTTTACAGCTCCATTATACTTTTAGTCAGGGGAGTGCCATGGTTTCTCTTTACAGCTCCATTATACTTTTAGTCAGGGGAGTGCCATGGTTTCTCCATAGAGACCGTTTGTACTTTTTTAGCGCAGCAGATCAACACAGGTAGACACGTGATTCAGTGGGTATTGCTGCTTGGGGGGGCATTTCACATGTTGAATGAGCTAAGTGGCAATTTTTCACTTTTGGTCAATGTTCATGACTGTTCAGAATGTGTCTTTCTTATTATTTGTGTTGCTTGCTACTACGGTTGCAAATTGTAAGCACGTTCCTTACTCGATCATTGATAACGTTGATGATCAATCAATCGATTAATTGTAACAAAAAATACCCAATTTACCAAACAATAACAAATGTATTTGATTCCTCAATCAAAGGGTTTATTTCCGCAGCAGCGAGATATTGCATTCTCGCAACATTGCATGGCATATGAAACATAGAAATGTAGAGGCCTAGACATATTAAAACATATTGTGTCGACTTTAAGCGGACAAGCTGCATATGTGACAAAAAATATATATAAGTCACTCGCCACTTAAAAAAATCTAAAGCATGTATAAATTCTAAAAAATTCTAAACATGGTTTTATATTATCTTAATAAACAAAAACTAAAAATCGACTTATGTCCAATAGGCCTAACTAAATAACAGATTACGTGCATAAAATGCTGAAAACAACCAACTGTACTAACGAAGCCAACAGCGGGATGCCATCGAACAAGGGTGGGCCGTCGGAACGCTAAGATGTAAAAAAATCAAAAGCATGTATTTAACAAACTCAACAATGTTTTAAACACGGTTTTATATTAACTTAATAAATAAACAAAAACAAACAAAAAATCTACTTACAGGTATGTCGATGATAATGTCCAATAGGCCTAACTAAATAACAAGAGTACATGCATAAAACGCTGAAAACAATTAACCTAACGAAGCAACAATAGTATGTTTAACTCATTCCCCGCCATCGACGAGTATACTCGTTATAGCCCGCCAATCGTTGGACACCAACAACGAGTATACTCGTTATTATGATCGTTATTTATTTTATTCGCTATTTCCATTCATAAATCATCCTGGAAGGCTGTGGTCCTGTGTGGCAATGTGTCTGAGATCGCAATGGTCCGACACCGCCACCTGGTGGTATGCGGCCGATGTCGCACTTCCTTTCTGACTCTGTGTATGTGGCTGTGCGTCATTGAAAGTCATCTGGGCGGAGTTTTCTTGTAACGTGGATCAAGATATTCACCCGATCGCATTGAATCGCTTTCGGGATGCCGGATTCATTATGCTGTGGGGGGTTATGGCGTGGGCCAAATGGACATACGATCTAGCAGATGGCAATCAAATAATTGGAATATTCTTTTTGGAATATCATCGGCCACAGGTAAGAGCCATTTAACGTAAATTTCAGCTTGGTTGTGCATTTTTTTTCATTGCCATCGCCCTGATCAGCGTATGCTGTTGTACTAACGAATGCCGTTATTGACAATCAATTAATCAGAAACAACCCCCCCCCCCCCTTTCATGCATGCATGATGGAACTTAATATACCGATCATATGCATTTGAACTTTTAATTGTAGAGTGTATAGGGACGAAATGCCAATGGATTAAGTATAATATGTGTAACTGAGGGGTTACAAAACCCTGACTGTATTAAAGATTGTGATAGATTAAACCACTGCTAGTTATGTACTTTAATTACTGGCCAGACAGTACATCAAATATAGATGGTGAACACCCACAAGAACACGGCATTGACACAGAAATACTATTGGAGGGTAATTTATTATTATTAGGCAACGTTAGGTTACAGAATGAGAATTAGGGTCGCGCTTGTATGGCGAAGAATATACGTAAAGTCAGTCAAGAGCATAAGTCACTAAGAATAGCAGGAATCCTACGATGGGTCTAAGCTGACGCCACCTGTTGTATAGTAGCAATTATATAGGGCAACACTGGTACCAACTGGAGACAATGGGTTCCCTCCAGGGTGTAAGGCCTGGAGGGTAGAGGAATGTTCGGGTACTCCGTCTGATTCAATGAGGAATAAAGAGACTCCAGGTACAGGAGTCGGTTCTTGTAAACGCCCTTGATCAGCAGCCAAAGCAATAATTGTAATCCAAAATGCTCGACAGCATTGATGACAGCTAGCCAGCCCCGTCCACGAGGCAGGCCCGAGTTGTAATCCTCACGAGGTTGAATCCCAAACGATAGTGGAAATCAACGATGCTCTTCTCCGGTAGTCACGTCCCAAATCAATATAATCCAACCAGGAATGGTTCTGCAATCGCCGACGCCGATTCTCCTGTGTACATGTCCAACGGTTCTCCGCCTAGGACTCCTCGGGTGTGGGCGACGTATTTAGGCCACACAGCCTGGTTAAGTGCACTAGCTTAAGACACGACGAACCGATGGGTAATGCTACACACGGAAGAACTGTGGCCGCACGATATACAATAAATGATCGACTATTTACTTCACATTAGATTAAGTCGAACTCAACGTTACTTCATTAAACTCTGACACTTTAACATTCTATTCGCACGCGGTTCTCAATGCTCTATTTAGACGCAAGGTTGCTCACTTCACTGCACGTTGACTCGTGGTGAAGGTGGGTAAGGGGGGTACTGAACTACTGCTGTGTACACCTGCGCCAATATATATACTTAAGTGAATATCTAGTCCCAACCTCAGTCCTTGTCTCGTATTACTACGCTGACTCTGGGCATGTTCTGACATGCCTGCAGTTGTCTTTGAACTTGCCGTTGGGGGCTTGCGCGTTGGCGCCTGGGGGCACTGTCCAATAGGAGAGCGAATATTACTCTGGTCTGAACGCAGGTAAAGGGATATTCCGTGTATATATATAAATAATATACAAAGTATATCAAACGATACATATATATATTCAGTTTAATCTGGCCCTTCACAACAATATGCGTCGCAGGCTATTACTAGCCTCCCAGGAATGACCCCAGACCACTCTAAAACCATACTTATATTCACCACGGTATAAGACGAGAATGTATGGATGGAAAAAATATAACTTTTTCACATCTTGAACCATAGATACTCAATGTCAAATGGGCCATAGTATTGCATAGCTATAATATTTAAATAGTTATAGCCCTGTAAGGTGAGCGACTCCCACCGTTTACAGTGATGGCGGTACTGTAGCTACTACATGATGATGCTAATGCGTGGCGTCCAATGAGTTAATGAGGCTATTATTATATATTTTTTTTTTATCCACTTTTTCTCCTTTTTCAGTTTTTCTCCCATCCCAATTTAGTCGTGCCAATTCCCCCCTCCCCTGTCTTGATCGTTGCTCGCATGTGCCCCCCACTGGTCGGTCGTAGGGAGGGTTGAATAATCTCTCATGTCCCCTCCAATACATGCAGAGTCAGCCAGCCACTTCTTTTTACCTGCCAGCGCGGAATCTCATTGGAGAGGTGTAACGTGTGGGAGGCTCACACTACCCTCGACATCTCCTGTCCTTGCTGTACAGGCGCCCTGACCGACCTGTAGGAGTCGATGTTTACAACGACCAGATTACCACCCATCGACTCCCCTCCCGCTGACTCTGCCAATGGACCTATCTCAAACCCTGCCCTCTTTTCTTGATCCTCCAATCACAGCTGTCGCTTACCTCGGACTTCCTCGTACAAAAAAAGTTAGTCCGAGGTAAGCGACAGCTGTGATTGGAGGATCAAGAAAAGGGGCAGGGTTTGAGATGGGTCTATTGAGTCAGTATGACGGCCGGCCCAAGCCGGAGGCAACGCTGACAGCCGGATTCGATACCAGTGTCTCACACATTGGTGACAATTAGCGCTTAGACCGCTGCGCCACCCAGCCGCGCCTCTATTATTATTATTATTATTATTATTATTATTATTATTATTATTATTATTATTATTATTATTATTATTATTATTATTATTATTATTATTATTATTATTATTATTATTATTATTATTATTATTTTTTATTTTTATTTTTTTTTTACAACAAGATAGCCTACATATAACATAAATAGCCTGTCTCATACTGACTCACATGCATGGTCCGCATTGCGATTTGTATCCAGGGATGGGGAATGGGTTATTTTAACCCTGTAAAGCCTAAATATAGAAAAACATAAGCAATTATTTGTTTTTGGGAGTCGAGCTACCTAGACTAGAGGTGATGGCAGAGAGGGGGATGAGAAGGAAGCTGGCTGCCATCATGGAGAACCCCTACCACCCAGTGGCGGCCGCCACTGGGGGGCGCTAGGGCGCCGCCCCCCCCCCCAGGCCCTGCCCTGGTTATATGAGAGAACAAGAACAATTATTTTTTAGTTTTTTGTTTTATAGCCCTATAAATAATATAAACATGTTTAAAATTAATAATATTTACTCATTTTAAGTATGTTTGTGTTTCCAATGCACAATATAACGTTACTATATAAAATAAAAAATACTAGTTTTCCTGAACAGGAAGTGACTCACTTTTTTTTAATTTTTTTATTTTTTTTTATTTCTCGGCCCGGGCTAGACGCGATAGCGCTCTGAGTGCGCGTCACTGTTCGATCGCTGTATCCGTCGCAGCCAATCAGTGCGTAACGCGTTGTGCGTTGAAATATGACTATTATGTTGGAATCCGGGCGCGATTTGAAGCGGTCTAGGCAGCAGCGTCAAGAATTTCCGTAGCAGCATTTCGCGGAGACGATCTTTGATTGGCCGAATCCACTTTCTAATGTTCCAATTCTAGCTTATTCGGGAGAGAGTTGTGTTGTTGTGACTGAGATGCAGCTATTTAGAGCGTGACTGCAAGTTCTTTCGACGGTTAAGCTTAGGCACTCTTTCAAAGTTGGTTAAGGTTAGAGTTTGTCTTAGAGCATGGCGATAGAACGCCAGGTAGTTTGCAGTCTGTTCGACGCGGAAATGGACAAACTGTTTTGTTGTGGTGCTAACAGCTAACAAGCTATATGGCGGATGCAGTCTGGTGGACAGTGGACAGTGTTCTGGATATACATCATCAACAGCGGATTATACACTTTATCAAGCCCACCACGTTTCAATTAAACAAAGTGAGTTGGAGGGACATGCACAATGGACAATGCCATGGAGTGGATTATACTTTATCAAGCCCTGCTGCCTGCTCTGCTGTCAATTTAACAACAACAAGCTGGTGAGTCGCGATCTTTTTCTCTCTCTCGCTCTCGCTCTCTCTCGCTCTCGCTCTCGCTCTCGCTCTCGCTCTCGCTCTCGCTCTCGCTCTCGCTCTCGCTCTCGCTCTCGCTCTCCCTCGCTCTCCCTCTCGCTCTCTCTCTCTCGCGCTCTCGCTCTCTCTCTCTCTCTCTAATTTCGCCGCAGAGACTCAGACTCAGAGAGAGAGAGAGAGAGAGAGAGAGAGAGAGATGCATTTGACTGACTGTGATCATATATTGATCGATGGTGATAATATTCGCCAATGCGTGCCTTGTACATGTTTGGTATAGCGGCCCTAGTGGAGAAGAATCCACAAGCCGCTACTGCTACCACCCCCTCTACGACGAGCTAGTCAAGATGAGAAGCTTGTTAGGCCACAGACTCATACCCCCCCGACACTCAACTAACCGCCTCGGACAGTCCTTCATACCAGCGGCCATCAGGCTCCACAATAGTGGGCAGCGACTAGCGGCCTCCAGGCTCCACAACAGGGGGCAGCGACTACTGCCAGACATTGACCTAGGACTAATAGGAACCCAAGGAGGACAATAACAATACCTTAGGCATACTGCACCTTATGTGGATACTGTGAATAATGTATATTTCAGTGGATACTGTGAATAATGTATATTTCAGTAGATAGTAAATTATAACACTACCTTATGCATACTGCACCTTATGAGACTGTGAATACTGTGAATATATTTTTTAGTTAGATAGTAAATTATACTGACCTATTTGTTTACACTGCTTGTGTTGTTTTTACTACCTGTACCCCCCCCCCTTCCCCCATGCTGCTATGATGCCTGAATTTCCCCAAGGGGATCAATAAAGGAATATCTTATATTATCTTATCTTTTATCTTACATATGTTGTTGTAGGAGGCCTCTGATGCAGAAATTAAAGTGTTTTCAAAATGTTGACATTTTCGTAAGTTTTTAGGAAAATGTTGTAACATGGCAACATTGGTCCTAGCTGACAGCAGAATTTCTGTATTTGTACTCATATTGTCTGAACAAATATACAGAACAACTAAAGGTTATTTTGCGCAAGGTGGTCTGCCATATTGCGACTCTGCACACTTTTTTCCCTTGCTTATTTTCCACACACAGGTATAGTTCCCTCCTCGTCATAGTTATATTCCACCCTCTATATGTTCATTGAAACATGCTTTAAAAATGCACCATTCTACTGATGGCTACAATGTAACAAGAGACTGACAACATTGTAACATATCATTGTTTGATAGAGTAAATGTCATGTGTTCGAGTAAATCCTTAACGATCAATCAATTGATCTTCGATTAATTGTTAACATCCCTAGTTGCTACTAATTGTATGATATCATTACTCAGTGTTGGGAAAGTTCACTTTCTACATGAACTAGTTCAGTTCACAGTTCACAAATTTTAAAATGAACTAGTTCAGTTCATAGTTCATAATAAAAAATGTGAACTAAAGTTCATGGTTTCAAAAATGAACTAATTTATAGTTTATAGTTCTTTTTTCAATACGTTGCTGCAAGCTATTATTTGTCAAAATTATTGCCACAACCCATATAGAACCACAGACAGCAATTAGAATACTGGCATTTCCATAACGCTTTGCTGCCGCCCATTCAGTCCACACTAGTAGCAGCTGCAGCTTTCATCTCTACAGTATATTTTCAAAAACATGAGGAAAAACGTGCTGCTTGAATGGTCTTTATTAAGTATAATAATCTAAATATACTTAAAGTACCAAAAGTGAAAGTAGTCATTGTGCAAACATATAACATATAAACATGTGCCGACATAACTCTGTACTAACACAACACGAGGTAGGAACCAGGCTGAGGTATGAAACTAAGGTTGTACCTCAAAGTTCAATATTCAAAGTGCAAAACATTTAAACATTAATTCTCTTTTCATTAAGTCAGTCGCATTCTAGGCTAGTCGTGTGCTTATTCTCAATGTGCCGTTTAAGGTTTGCTGTCGTCGATGTACAGACTTGCTTTTTCAAACCGGGCGGACACAGTTTACAGACAAACGTTTGATTTTTCCTTCTGAGTCAGTACTGACTTTAACGTAAAACTCTTTTAAATGCTCATACGCCGACACCGTAAAGTCTGACTCTGAGCAAGTGCTGCTGCAGCTCTCGGCTTCGTCCATACTAATGCTTGCCGGTTCTGCGGTTCTACATTGTTCTTGTGAGGAGTCTGACAGCCAGTACAGGCGCGTACGCGTCACAGGCAGCTTGCTGTTGCCAGATTGGGTGGTTTTCCGCATTATTTTGAAGCCTGTTTACGGTGTGTTTTAACTGAAAGGCATATGAAATCTGGCACACTTTTGAACGCCGTTATAATACAGTGCTGAGAATGAACGCACTTTTGAACGCTGTTATACAACGCTGAGAATGAACGCGTTCTCAATTACGCTCATCTAGCGGAAATACAGTACGTTCAGTTCACGTTCGCCCAAAATATGAACGCGTTCATGAACGATCGTTCATTGAACGCGTTCAGGTACTTCACTGTCATTACTAAATATACATTTTGAATGGCAGTCTACTCATGTCTGTCGATTGTCATGAGAGAGAGAATTAGTACCCAGCTTCTGTCTCATTATGCAAACCACGGCCCTTTTAGTTTGATTGAAACCATGCAGGACTTCCGGTTTCGGAAGGAGGGACTTCCAGTTTAGGAGGGGGCGGGCTATAGGGGAGGGACATCCGGAGGCGGGACAGAATGGAGGCGGGATTTTCAGAATAAATCAGTCGAAAACTTCCGTCGGTACCAGGGTAAGTGTTGATTTATGACCCTGTGTGGGTGTGTGTGTGTGTGTGTGTGTGTGTGGGAATATTTTTAAGAAAAATACAATGTGTCTATAAAGTGGTTTCTTGGATAAAGCCAAATGCAAGAGAGTGTTTAGACACTTCTCCTTAACATTTCTTTTTTATGGATTATAATGTATATGTGTAAATAAAGAAATAAACAAATGTATGTTTCATAGAAACCTGTGTGATTCCCCTCTGAAGGCTGTCAAAGTGCACCTTCTCAGTATGCAGGATATCTCTCTGTCAGTCTGCAGCCCCATGCTGTTTTCAGCACAGGATGCGGTACAAATGGATGAGGATAGCAAATCAGGGAAGTCTAAAGCATCCGTCATTACCAGGGTAAGTATTGATTTACGACTTGAGGGGGCTTCAGAAGGAAGGGATGTAAGTTCCGTTTTCTGCAGAATGTGTCAGAAAACTACTGTCACTGCCCCTATAAGGGACATAATAATTGAATTATTTATGGCCATAAGGTGTGTGTGTGTGATTATTGTTTAAGAAGATTACAAATGTAATGTGTCTATATTTTAGTTTCATAGAGAATGCCCCCATGGAAGAGTGTGTTTAAGCAATTCTCCTTCACATTTATTTGTGGATTATATTGTATTATATATACTTGTTTTTTATATGTGTAAATAAAAGAAAATACAATGTAAAGTGAATAATAGGCTGATTTGTTTGAAAAATAATGATAAATTGTAAACAGGGATTATAAGTAACCACACTAAATGTATGTATGTGTGTGTGTGTGTGTGTGTGTGTGTGTGTGTGTGTGTGTGTGTGTGTGTGTGTGTGTGTGTGTGTGTGTGTGTGTGTGTGTGTGTGTGTGTGCTCTGCTGACCCGGGGGTTAGCCATTTGGAGGGCAAGGGTTGTCTTTAAGTTATATGCATGGAGGCTAGGTTCTCCTAGATGGGTGCGTCTCGGGGGGTGGGTTGAGGGGCTGATTACAACCACCCCAAGGTGTCGTAGTAATTAGGTTTCGGTGAAGCGTTTTATTTAAAATAGATTCTTTTAAAAAAGGTTGCATTACCGTGTTTTGTATTATTGTTCACATTAAATTATTACAGTTAAAGATATGAATAGGTATAACAAGTTATACGTGATAGTTAGAGTTGTGCTGAAAATATAATGTTCAGAAAATATGTGTGGGTGTGTGTGTGTGTGTGTGTGTGGGGGTGTGAATTGGGCCCCGTTAGGTGTTAAAACACCCCATGATGGTTAGCAGTTTAGGGGAAGGGAAGGCCTACATACGACCCTGTAGAGTTACAGCAGAAATCTGACATATTTTACAGGCATCGTTCAAATACATATGGTTTATATTTTTGTAACATGTACATGTACAAGTATTGTATTGTAGAACCATATACTCATAGCATATTTTTAGTTCACACAATGGAAGGGGTCACATAACATAATTATGTATAAAAGGATGCTATACATTTATGATGAACATTGTTTATAGCTGTTTATCTGTAACATAATCTGACCATTGCCTAACTAACCTTAGGCATTTATCCTAATAAACTAACCTGCACTGTAACACGCAACACTTTGATGAATATTGTTACTCAGGTGATAGAGTTGTACCCTCCCTGATCACCTATCGTACAGAACTTGTAAGTCGCTTTGGATAAAAGCGTCAGATAAATGACTAAATGTAAATGTAAATGATGTCCAAGGGGTGGGGTGTCTGTATGCTGACAGTTAGGGACACGGTGCAGACCATGCAATAGAGATAGCTGTAGTTATTATTTCTTAATACACATAATAATAATAATACGTGTAAAACGAATACATTGTATTAAGATATATTAGAGTATTTGACAAGGTTAAGAGAATACATACCATAGAAATACTTTTGTCATGTTTACAAGAGTCCCCCATTTTCAATTAATCAGAGCCTATATGACATACATGACATACAGATAGACAGTACTGCTACATCCATACATTTAGGACATAACAGATTTACAAATACAGCACTGTTTGTGATACAAAACAACAACAAAAAGAGTGATAACTTTTTTTGTATTTTATTTTTTTATTATTTTTTAAACAAACATATAAACAAACATGACAACACACGATAAGATATACAAGCATTATTAACAGTGCACATCCATTGAAATCACAATTTAGTTAAATGTATTATACAGGATATACCCCTAATACCTGCTATCTAATACCCTACACACATATGCTCTAGCTCGTACCCCCCCCTCCCGGACCCCCCATTGGATAATCCATCCATTATCCCTCGCTCCTAACCAGACACTACCATTATATGCTAGCTTTTATTCTCTCCACCACTTCTAACCACATTGTTGACAATTCATCATTGTTACATGAAAATATGTTTGCACCAGATTTAGCAGAAGCTCATTTCCATCTGTGGTCTATCCAGCTGCTAACTGTATTTGAGTGAGTTAAGTCTTGGTGTTATGGTAGACTCAGACCTAAGCTTTAAATCACAATCAACAAGTTGACAAAAACTTAATTCTTCCACCTAAGAAACATAGCTAAAGTACGGCCATTTATAAATCAAAAGGACGCTGAAAACCAGATCCATGCCTTTATCTCAAGCCAACTCGACTACTGTAATGCACTCCTTACCGGCCTCCCGAAAAAATACAATGATTATTGCATTATTTTATTCTATTTTACTAACTATTTTATTGCACTGCACTATTTTACTTTGTATCATTGAATCATAGACGCCTGGCCATAAGAGCATTCGGAGCATCTCTGCTCTCCCACTATTGAACTTGGGGGAGCAAAGGTATGCTCTTGCTCCACCACTTTTTGATCATATGAAAAATATGATATATCCCCCCCCCAATATATAAATCTAACCATAACTAGGTTATGGTTAACTGAGTTTTATAGTGAAAAGAGCAGCTTTATTGGTCAAGATTGAAGGCTCTATATTGCAGGAAATTGCACGTACAGGTTCATTAAATTCAAAAAAAATCTGCCGTGGAGGGGGTAGTGCCAGACCCCCTCAAAACCACCCCTTGCCTGCCCAAAAAGATTTAAAAATTAACACTTTGGTTGCCTAAGGTTAAATTAATGATATACCATAGATTGCCAGCGCTATTTGTCTATGGAGAAAGTCCCCTTCTTTGCAGGGCTATAACTTTTTAAATTCTATTGCTACATTGCCATTATTAGGGCCCATTCAAAGTCCTATATGTATTGTTCATTGTGTAGCAACGTTAAACTTTTTCATTCACATATTCATAGTAAAGTATGGTCTAATGTATAAGTATGTTTTCATCTCTTTCTGCAGCTTTCTCCAGAACGTGATATATAGCCCCAAATGCATTATATTGATGATGAAATACAGTTTGATGGCAATCAGCGCGATATAAAAAATTCCAACTAGACGTACTTCTAGAAGTTACTACACGTCATCTGATGTTGACCGGATGGGCGAGGGGGCGTTTATAATTCCGTGGGCAGCGTTATACCAATCATCTAATGTGGGTCAAATGTTGATAATATCAGTTATTATCGAAGACGGTAACGTTACACGCTGAAACTCACCCCAGTCTCCGCGCGCCGTTGGGCGATCATCGTCGAGTAGAAATTGTATCATTATGGGATATATTTTTACCCGGTCCATCTCCAGCTTGTATAATGGTATATACGTCCAAATCATGTTGTTTATCGAGTTATTGGCAATCGATCACCGTGTAGCGTGACGAGCCAGAGTCACATGAACTATAGCGAGCGCCCGGAAGTACTACGGTCGTCATGACAACCTCTATTCAACATCCTGTTTTGGCGATTGCGCCGATCGGCCACCAGATGGCGCTCCTGAACCGCCAGAGAGCTCAGTGGGTCCTGCTGGTGGATCTCAGGCCAGCGGAGGGACATTATGAATCCGATCGCAGATTTTTGAAATATTGATATAAGGACGCTGTACAGCGTCCCCCGGCAACTTTAGCATGGCCAGCAAAGACGTGAAAAGACGTGTCCCGGCACTCAAAGTGTTAAAAGAATAATTACAAAAAATAAAATAAAAAAACGCAGGCACCTATCGGGGCTAAGCCCCGGATCTCCTACAATCCTAAATCCGCCCCTGGTGTACAGGTATATTCAGAGTTAAGAGATTTGATAATTGCTGAGTCACCTCTTTCCAGAATATCTTAACTGGTGGGCAGTCCCAGTACATGTGCATAAATGTTCCCTCCTCCCCATCCGTGCATAAGGAGCATTTGGAGTCTTGTTTAAGACCCATTCTGTTCAGTCTTATAGGAGTCAAGTATGTCCTGTGAATATAGTTAAGATTGATTTGTTGATGGTCCGGGTTCCTTGATGTAAATCGAACATTTGCCCAGGCTTCTTGCCAATCAAAATCTTTTTCCAGGTCTGGTATATACCTCCTCCAGACTGAGTCTAGGTGGAGGGTTTCATACGAGGACGTTAGTAATTGATGATAAAAGTCTGAAACAAAACCTCTCGATGTCTCTCTTTCATAGAAGAATTTGTGGTATCTGTGGTGTTCAATTGGTATCTTTAATGGAACACCGTGAGCCTTCAAACATAACAATAACTGTGCGTAAAAATAATATGTGGACTCGGTGAGATTACATTTTTTGCGTATTTTTTCATAACTACAAAAACCCTGTTTGTTGAAAACATCACCTAATGAGTGTATGCCTTGCTTTTCCCATATAGGGAATCTTATAGGTCGTTTTCCAATCAGGAGTGCATTGTTATTGAATAAGGGAGTATGATTATGCCATTTATGTGGGTTCGAATATTTTTTGTGTGTTTCACGCCATATCCGGATCGCATGAGTAATTATGGGGCCAAATTTCCGTTCGCATTGCTTAATTGATAATTTAGTGTATGCTATGTCCTTCAGTCTATTTGGAGCTACTATATTTTCTTCTAAATTTCTCCAGGATACTATTGCTTGGGGATCAAACCATGTTGTCAATGGTCTTAAAGTGTACGCCTTAAAATAGTGGAAAAAATCTGGAAATGCCATACCACCATCTGCTTTGTTTCTCTGTGCGGTGGATCTTTTTATACGTGGTGGTTTGTTATTCCAAATAAATTTGTATGTGGAGGAGTGTAATTTTTTCCAGTAACCCTCTGGGGAAGGGGGGGGGGGGGGGGGTAACGGTAGCATTGAGCTGAAGAAGTTGATTCTAGGTAGTACGTCCATCTTAACTATTGATATCCGTGCCTGTACTGAGTTTTTAAGTTTTGACCACCTGTCAAGGTCGTCTTTGATTTTGTTTTGGATTTTTATGTAATTGTGCTTCACCGTTTGTCTTATGGTGGGGAATATTTCCACTCCCAAACATCTAAAGTGTTTTACCATAGGTATCTCTTCTGGGAGGGTTATATTTTTTGCAGGGGCGTTAAGTGGAAGGAAAGCCGACTTCGGCCAATTTATCTTAAATCCCGATACATTTCCAAAGTCCTCAATCAACTTGAGCAGATGAGGCAATGTGGTGTTGGGGTTTTGCATGAACAGTATTACGTCGTCCGCATATAAACTAATTTTATGTTGTGTGCCCTTGATTACGATTGGTTCTATGGATTGGGATTGTCTTATATATTGTGCTAAAGAGCTAATGATAGATCGAATAGTCCGGGACTAAGAGGGCAACCCTGTCTAGATGAGCGTGATACCGGAAAGATTCCGGAGGTGATTATACCTGTTGTAATCATGGCCGATGGGTCTTTGTATAATACTTTAATCATATCAATGAAACCTTTACCTAACCCCATCCTTTCTAATACTGCCCATAGATACGACCATTCCAACCTGTCAAAAGCTTTCATTGCATCCAGGGACAGCATCGCCTTAGGCGTGGTGTTGTCCTTGTCCGCATCTAGTACGTGCAGTAATCGTCTTATGTTATCAGTGATCAAGCGGCCTCTTATGAAGCTAGTTTGGTCCGGATGAACTAAAGACGTCATATGCTTTTGTAATCTGATGGCTAATACCTTAGAGTACAGTTTGATATCGGTTCCGATGAGGCTTAAGGGTCTATAACTACCGCACTCGGTGGGGTCTTTGTCTTTTTTAAGGAGGACTGTTATGAGTGCAATATTGTCGGGCGGCTACGTGGCATAGTGGGCAAGGCGCTCACCACGAATGCAAAGACGCTGGGCTCGCCTGTTCGAGCCCAGCGCTCCACATTGCTTTCAGTTTAGCTGGTCGTTCATACTAATACACATTGGCCGTATTAGGGGGTGGGAAACTGATGGGTGGGGATCGGGCGTTGTGGACAGCAACTCCTACAGGTCGGTTGGTGCACCTGCGCAGTAGAATCAGGAAGTGTCTGGGGCAGCGTGAGCCTCCCAGATCGAGCTGCGCAGGTGAAAAGATGCGACTGCTGTTACCTCAAGTACCGGAGGGGACTTGTGCTATGTATGACTTAGTCCACATTGCAGCCGGCTTGTGGGAGGCAAGAAACAGCGTTCGTGACAGGGGAGGGTTGAATTGGATGATACGAAATTGGGATGGGAGAAAATATAGAAAATGGGAGAAAAAGTGGATACATTTTTTTTTTGCAATATTGTCATTCTTATGGAAGTTCCCCTCCTTGACTGAGTATAAAATCATATTTAGTAATAAGGGTCCAATTATGTCCCAACAAGAGAGATACATTTCTGTTGGGATACCGTCTCTTCCAGGTGCGTTACCACTTTGCATTTCGGATATGGCCTTCTTGAGTTCCTCTAGCGTGATCGGTGTTTCTAACTGTTTAGCGTCATCCTCTGAAAGTTTAGGGAGGTTAATTTGATTAAGATATGTGTCCATTTTGTTTTGATCGAAGATCGTTTCTGATTTATAGAAGTTGGAGTAGAATTCTTTGAATGTTGCGTTTATTTTTTCAGGGTCTGTAACAAGTCCTTGTTGTGCTCTAATGGTAGTTATATCTGCAAATTTTGCATTAACTCTTAATCGCATAGCTAATAGGTGACTTGGTTTGGAACCTTGAGAGTACTGCTGTTATCTTGTGCTACGTATTTGTATTTCAGATTGTTGTCTGTATATGGCGTTAATCTCTTTTTTTAGTACATTAACTTGATTTTCCAGTCGAACAGAGTTGTTGTATTGTAAAGAATTAAATAACGTTGAGTAAAGCGTTTCCAGTTCAGCCAGTTTTGAGCATCGATTCTTGCGCATTTTGGAGGAAAAGCCATCAGTGAAATCCTTGATCATTCCCTTTACCGACATCCATAATATTCTGGGGTCCTGCACCGAGTTTGCATTCCTCCATAGGAATACTGTAAGAGCTTCTTTGAGTTGTGTAATGAATTCCTTGTTATTAAGCAGCATCGAGTTAAATCGCCATCTTGGGGCTCGGGAAGATAGTATACCAAATGTTCCTTTTAGGAGTAAATGACAGTGATCTGATAATGCATTGGGTATCATTTCCACATCATAGTTATCAAATAGTCTCGGGATGCAAAAACATTATCTATTCTGGATAATGTGTTATGTCTCGCAGATCGACAAGAGTACTTCCGGGTTGTGGGGTTAAGTGATCGCCATAAGTCATTTACACCTGTAATCTTCGACCAATCCTTTAATGCATTAGATTAATTGTTTTGTTCGTTGGAAAAGGAGGGGTAAGATTTGTCCATCCTTGGATTCCAAATGGCATTAAAATCCGCACCAATTATAAATGAGTAATCGGGAAGTTCTAACATTGCTTTGGTAAGTGTAGTGAAGAAACCAACTTTGTACAAATTTGGGGCGTATACCGCTACCAACGCTATTTTCCTGTTCTTGTGTACAATCTTAGCTATAGTTATCCGACCATCTGCATCGGACCATACTCCCTTCAATTCAATATTCAACTTCCGTCTAATGACTATGGCAACTCCACGAGTTCTCGTTCCAAAGGAAGAGTGACTAATGTTATGATATGTGTTGTCCGCTAACGTATCTATGTCTTTCTCTAAAATGTGCGTTTCGCTTAGCAGAGCCACGTCAACCTGTTCTGTTTTCATCAGTTTGAGCACGCTTTTGCGTTTGTGTTGATTATTTATTCCCCCAGTGTTCCAGATCATTATATTCAAACTAGCCATAATCTATACATGTTGTTGTGTAGTTGTTGGTAATGCTTCTGGAGTGCGAAGCTACAATTGATATACATCCAACTATTGAGGTCCCGTTGAGAGCCGAGCTTAAAAACATACATATATACAAATAAAAATCCCCTAAACCCCCCTCCCACCGAGAGTCGTACAGGACTGTGTTCCATAGACACATCCTGCGCGTATGACTCCCTCCCTTAAGCCACCGGGTTGCCCAAAATGAGCTTTGTAACCCTAATCTACCTATGCTAATTGCCATAGGATCTAAAACTTTCATTCTAATTCAATAGAATGTCGCTTTTGGTCTTGCGCCTTCCCATTAATGTAATAACAATAGTGTGAAAAATGAAAAATATACCTTCATTGATATATTCATTTGAACCTTCTACTACCTTATGTTGGAACCATCAGAAAAAGGAAAAGAGTGGAGAAAAATACTAACACAAAAAAAAAGAAAACAAAAGTGAGAATTAAAATAAAACTCATCAGAGAAAAAAATAAAAATAAAAATGAATAAAGAGAAAAACAGAGATTTTTAGAGCTACATTATGCAAATCTCTAAAGCAGTGGAGTAATTATTTAAAATATTAGAATAACCTTGTCATGCATATACCTTTAGATGTGGCTGATGTTTTTAAAGCCTTATTGAACTTCCGTCACTGGATCATATGCTTATACATACCGGATGTTAATGTTAAAGTTACAGGCCTTCATTGTAGGAGTGCATTATATTCTAGAAGGTTGTAGAATACCCTTGTAAATTCGTAAACACTGCTGTTATGTTCCAGAATGATCTTCCTACCCAGGAGTCATGACCTACTAGTAATTTCCGGAATATTCCATTGTGCCCCTGAGCAGTCGAGAGAAGAGTCCAGAATGATCCCAATGTCAATATTGGATTATTGTCTCCTCAGAGACCAGAAGTCTATAAATATAATGCCTTACGATCCGTATTAAACACTTTTTGCCTCAGTGTTGCCAGCATGCATATCATCTGTTGCTTTTGTTGAGCCGTGGTAAAGTCATTCTAATAAAAGTACTAAAATACAAAGAGGAAAAAGAAAAAATTTAGAAAAAGAGAGAGATGAGTAGGCTTATCTACTGATTCGAGCCTATGTTGCGACCGGCCCCCGAGGGACCAGATCCATGTTGCTTCATGTATTCCTCTAGGCGAGCGTAATCCGTGCCTAATACCATCTTCCCCCAAGATGGATAGTAGTGCCGGGTACTTAAGGCTTGGCTTGAGATTTCTCTTGTATAATCTCTGCAGCACATCTTTGTAGGGGACACGTAGAGCGATGGCCTCCTTGCATAGATCTTCATAGAACAATACTGAATTTTCACCATATTTCAGTTTCCCCCATTGATTGCGCGCCCCTCTGATGATCGCGTCTCTTATTTCTGTCTTGCGCAGAGTAGCAATGATAACCCTCGGCCTCGTCCCGTTGCCTCTTTGGTCTCGTGTACCGACTATGTAACATTGATCCACTATCGGCGCTGTGGGTAGGATATGGTTACCTAGGATACCTGCTAACACAGTTGGAAACATGTCGTCTGTGCAATTGACTGATTCATCCAGTCCCACAATACGGATATTATTTCTCTGGTAGTAACGTTGGATCTCGAGCCGACTCTCCATTGCTTCCTCTTCGATGTCTTGTATTTTCTTCCGAAACGCTTTTTCCACCTGTTTTATCTCCTTCGTTAACTCTGTAAATCCATCGTTAACAGTCTTCTCGTTCTCTTGGACTATCAGTGTAATTCCTAGCACCGTATTCTCCACTGCAGTGATTCGCCCGGCCGCTTTTATAACCTCTTCGAATTTAGCATCGATGTGTACTTTGAATTCATCGATGTGTACTTTGAATTCATCGATGTGTAGTTTGAAAGCGACCATCTGATCCTTCCCTGCTTGTATCTGATCTTTTATCAGGTTAGTCAGAGACTTGAAGTCGGGTTGTGTAACTTCACTGCTTGTGTCAGTTGACGTTGTGGGTGCGTTGGGGCAGCGGTTCTCAACAGGGGTTCCGCGGCACACAGGGGTTCCGCGGAGAGCTGCCAGGGGTTCCGCGAGATGCCTGGCAATGTTCTTTAAAAATATAGAATGACAACAGTCTTATTTTGAAAATCCTATAGCGAGTCTCATTTATGCCCACGCGCAGCTCCAGCTATAATAACTAGGCTCCGAAAGCTAGCAACATTAAGGTCATTATGATACTCTTATTTTGAAAATCCGTGGTGTCGTGACTCATATCCGCTCCAGCACACAGCCAATAGGATGCATCTCCACACAGCAGGCTGAGCAGTGAGCAGTAGCGTCTCTCAGCTCAGCAGTAGTAGCGTCTGGATCTGGAACGCAGACATTGAAACACAGCAAGGGTAGTGTTTTTGCGACCCAAAACAAATCCCTGCTGTTTTATTCCGCAACGGGTCAAATGCATATAACATGCTTTGCAATCCTTACCATTCCTTTATGACCACGTTGTGTTTAAGACCGGAATTAATGTCCCGTTACCATAAGCTAACAACAAGCTAAAAACCCTGTTCAGAGCGACAGAGAACAGCAGGGTGGGGACTTAGTTGGAAGGATGACGGGGAAGGAGGGGGGGGGGGGGGGGGCATTCTCCCTCTATGTGTGTGCGTTTGAAAAGATGATGAAGTCAGACTACTATATTATATTGATAGTAAATGTACTGAGGGTGGACAGACAGATTATGTTGATATTTAAACATAAAAAATACAATACATAATAAATGTATCCATGATCATCATGCAACATAAAACAATTGCAGGAACGGTTTGGGAGAGGAAGGTGTTTTAGGTTGCGTGTTCCAAAAAATTTACTTAAAGTTTAAAGCTCAATATATCAAAACGTGGCACTTTATAGTGAATCCAAATTCTTTTTGGATTACAGAAAATTATCCCTAAAGTGCTATCTGTTGCAGCTGCACTGTTTTCCATGAAAATACCATATTTGGATAAGTTTGACCATTTCTAAAAATCTGAAAATCATTATTTAATAAAACACAGAAAAGGATCACCAAGTTACTCTGGATAAAAAAAAACTTTACAGACAACATTGAGACAAAGCTTCCTGACACATCTCCATCCAAACTCTTGGAAGAACTCATTGAAATCTCACCTGATACCACCTGGAGAGCTAGTTTCAGAGTGTGGTGCTGAGTACCAAGTATCTCATGATGCTGCAGTTAAGGTGTTGATACCATTCAGCCCCACATATCTGTGTGAAGCTGGCTTTTCATCCATGACAGCTCTGAAAACAAAATATAGGGCCAAGTTGAGCCTTGATGATGACATGCGTGTTGCCTTGTCAAAGATCTCCCCACGTATTGACCGTATTATTAGCCAGCAGCAGCGGACCTCGCATTGAGCTAGAAATGTCCACTGAGTGAACAAGTGCTTATTTTCTGTATTTATTTATATTTTTTGAGAAATGGTAACTTGGTGATCCTTTTCTGTATTTAGAAAAAAATACATGATTTTCTGTTTTTGAGAAATTGTCAAACTTATCCAAATATGCTATTTTTATGGAGAACAGTGCAGCTGCAACAGATAGCACTTTAGTGATCCTTTTCTGTATTTAAAAAAAAAAAACTTTTGTCATCAGATTCAGATTCAGACAACTTTATTGATCCCGCGTGGGGCAATTCATATTTGCAGATTCACCAACAAGCAACAAAGACAAACAAACAACAAAACATCTCAACGACAGCACGGCAAATAAAGAGTCATTGTATCATCATTGTAGCAAAAAAAACAGGACCGGGAAAGTCTTTATCGTATGTAGGGGTGCCCTGGAATATTTTATTGAACACAGGGGTGCCTTGGCAGCAGAAAGGTTGAGAACCCCTGCGTTGGGGGACACGGTGGATTTGATGGAAATTATCTTCTCAAATTCCCCTGCTTTCTCTCTGTGTTTTTCCCCGCCGTTATCGTTATGTTGTCGTCTGCTGTCACCCTCTCGGGGCTAGTCGTCGTTGGTCCGGGTATATTTTCCACTATTGACTCCCCAACGGGGCTAGTCACCAACGGTATTGATGTACTGGCGGCTGCTGTGTCCTTCGAACGTGTCAGAACTTGCGCTGTCAAACCGGAAAAAGAGTGATAACTTGTAAGTGTGTGTATGGGTGGGTGTGTGTCTGTCCAAGCTGCTTTAACTGTTTCAATAGGGTATTTCATATGTCTTAAATTAATAAATTAAGACTTATTTTTGGATATAGATCACATCAAAACACTCTGTATGCTAAAGTTAACTAGCTATCCATGACTGACCCTAGACTGTTTCAATGGTACACCTTCATTTATAAAGCATTTATAGGTCAACTACCCTTTTTACCATGGCTCATACCTCACCATCACATCAAACCCAGTTTACAGCTTACGATCCCAGGACTCTCTCTGTCCTTCCAAATGGACTTTCAATCCAAGTGCACTTTGCTTCTATTGAGAAATAAAGATTATCACATGCCATTAAGGTTGAATGCCACATCTTTTAGCCGACTATTGCTTCCATTAGCAAACAGAAAAGGGAATCGTCCCACACTATCGTCCTAAACTACATCATTAGACAAATGGATCTCGAGGACACGCAGTACCAGTTGCTTTCTCGTGTGTTCTGTTCCAAAGCTGTAGCAATAATAGGGCTAAATTCATTAGTAGGTGTACTTGTGATGCAAAAGATCGGCTTACATTTTTAAAGAAATTAATATAATCTCACTCACTCACTCACTCACTCACTCACTCACTCACTCACTCACTCACTCACGGTTAGCCACTCTGCCCCTAGTGGAGGCTCACATGGCATTGTGCTTTACATTTATGACACATTTGACTCACTGAGTAGACTTCAGTAAAGGATTTGTATTCTTGTGGCTCCTGTGGTTTTCAGGAGTGATCGTGACAGCCAGGAAGTTTGACAGAGAGCGCCAGCGGGAGTATGCAGTGACTGTGACGGCTACAGACCAGGCCGCCAACCCACTGATCGGTATCTGTCAGCTGACCATCCTCATACTGGACCAGAACGACAACAGCCCCAAGTTTGAGAACCTCCGATATGAGTGTGAGTGTTCCGCATGTCCAAACATGCTACGAATGCTCAAATGCTGACCACCGGTGACTAAACACCAGCGACACTGGTTGCAGTCTTTGTCTTGGCATTTTCATTAATGTCCCATACTCTGACCCTTACCTTAACCATAACTGCTTACCCTTACCTTAACCATAGTAACTTACCCTAATCTTAACCATAATGCCTTACCCTAACCTTAACTATAACTACTTACCCTTATCTTAACTATAACTACCTACCCTTACCTTAACCATAACTACTTAGCCTAACCTTAACCATCATGCCTAACCTTAACCATAACTATTTACCCGTACCTTAACCATAACTACTTACCCTTATCTTAACCACAACTCCTTACACTAACCATACCTACGTACCCTAACCTTAAATATAACCCAAACCATAACGACGACATGCCTAACCCTGAAACAGATCCTTTGCCTTGTGTGGTTTGGCCATTTAAATAAATTTAGATGAATATATAATTTTGGTAAGCCTTCCTGTATATATATATATATATATATATATATATATATATATATATATATATATATATATATATATATATATATATAATAATAACGTCCTGACATCCTGTCTGTGCTTAGGTTATAAACTCTTCAGGCTGAAATGCTGTTTTTTTTCAAGTTGGTGAAGTGGGACAATGTCACTGACATTTGGACACAGACTATGGTTGGTTTGTCGGTGTGTGAGTCTGGATCAGCCTAGCTTAATAAATAAGCTTCACGGACAAATAAAGGACATGTGAAAGTGGATTGTTGCACATGGGTCTAGTGTACTACAGTGAGTCCTGGGTCTAGTGTACTACAGTGAGCCCTGGGTCTACACCCTGGGTCTAGTGTACTACAGTGAGCCCTGTGTTAGGGATTATCAATCCCTCGTGAATTCTTAATTGATTTGCCAGTGGGCCAGTCGGCCGAAAGACGAAGCGGAAGACAGAGTATTTCTCAAACGGAGCTTTTATTCATTAGAGAAGAAGACAGACAGTCACCCCGCGCGGGCACATCACCAGTAGACAACAGAGCAAGGAGAACAGAATGTCCATATTACATGTCATTTTATACACTCTTGAGAAAGGGGAGGGGGGTGTGTGTATGTCTCTGTGTGTGTATGTATGGGTGTTTGTGTGGTGTGTGCTTATGTGTGTGTGTGTGTGTGTGTGTGTGTGTGTGTGTGTGTGTGTGTGTGTGTGTGTGTGTGTGTGTGATGAAAGGAAGGGACATGATTTTGCATGTATAACTGCCAGAGAGAGAGAGTGAACTAGGATTTTGCATGTTCTGCTACATGATTTTGCATGTGTGTGAGGAGGGAGCCGGCCCTGTGTGTGGAAGGGGGAGAGAGACACAGACTTCTAGGCATATTCTTCATTAAGGCCTTTAGATATATAGAGGATATTCGTCATCAATGAACTGAAAAACCTATCAATTCCCCCTTTTGACGTTAAATAAAACGTCAACACACAGTTCATTGATCTCCCCTAGACAAACGTGCCTCCTCCGGTCCGCTGCCTTCCCAGTGTCTCAGACTGTCCTCTCCACCTCTCGCCGGCCGGCCCACCATCACTCCAACTCAGCTCAGTGTCTCCCCTGCGGCCGCTTCCCCCGTTCTCGTCGTGGACGAACTGCGTGTCGTAGACGACGATCAGCGGTGATTGATCTGCGGTCTCCGCGGTCCCTGGCTGCGGTGTTCCTCCCCGGTGCTGCGGTGGTCATCTCCGGCCTCTCGCACAGCTGCCATCTCCTCCGGTCGCCTCTCATCCTGGCCCGTCTGTCCTTCGTCTCCTCCTGCCTGTCATCCGGTCGTCTGGTGGTCTGGTCACGGACGTCTGAGGGGCTGCTGGTATCTCACCCCTGGTTCAGACGCGCTGCAGACAGCTGGTAGTGACTGCTGGATCCTCTGCACTGTCTCCTCCTCCTCCGCGTCCCCGTTCCGTCCTTGGTTGCGGCTGGCCCACATCAATTCTCACTCTGGAACCTCCATTTGTTAGGGATTTCCTATCCCTGGTCGTGAGTTCTTAATTGATTTAGTTGTGGACCAGTCGGCCGAAAGACGAAGCGGAGACAGAGTATTTCTCAAACGGAGCTTTTATTCATTAGAGAAAAAGACAGACAGTCACCCCGCGCGGGCACATCACCAGTAGACAACAGAGCAAGGAGAGCCCAGAATGTCCATATTACATGTCATTTTATACACTCATGAGAAAGGGGAGGGGGGTGTGTGTATGTCTCTGTGTGTGTGTATGTATGGGTGTGTGTGTGTGTGTGTGTGTGTGTGTGTGTGTGTGTGTGTGTGTGTGTGTGTGTGTGTGTGTGTGTGTGTGTGTGTGTGTGTGTGTGTGTGTGTGTGTGTGTGTGTGTGTGTGTGTGTGTGTGTGTGTGTGTGTGTGTGTGTGTGTGTGTGTGTGTGTGTGTGTGTGTGTGTGTGTGTGTGTGTGTGTGTGTGTGTGTGTGTGTGTGTGTGTGTGTGTGTGTGTGTGTGTGTGCTGAAAGGAAGGGACATGATTTTGCATGTATAACTGCCAGAGAGAGAGTGAACTAGGATTTTGCATGTTCTGCTACATGATTTTGCATGTGTGTGAGGAGGGAGCCGGCCCTGTGTGTGGAAGGGGGAGAGAGACACAGACTTCTAGGCATATTCTTCATTAAGGCCTTTAGATATATAGAGGATATTCATCATCAATGAACTGAAAAACCTATCACCTGGGTCTAGTGTACTACAGTGAGCCTTGGGTCTAGGCCCTGGGTCTAGTGTACTACAGTGAGCTCTGGGTCTAGGCCCTGGGTCTAGTGTACTACAGTGAGCCCTGGGTCTAGTGTACTACAGTGAGCCCTGGGTCTAGTGTACTACAGTGAGCCCTGGGTATAGTGTACTACAGTGAGTCCTGGGTCTAGTGTACTACAGTGAGCCATGGGTCTAGTGTACTGCAGTGGGCCCTGTGCCTCTAGAGCAGGTCAGGAATCAACACCACGGGTGAGGTCAGAGGTCATCTAAGATTAACTAGGTGTAGGAATGTTACAACCTGACACAATAGAGTGAAAGAATTGCCTCTAATTGTCTCTACATGGAGGAAAGGATCAGGCTACATTACACATTAAATATGGATACATATTCATATTCATATCAGCTACATCCATGGGCTATCATGCTGCTAGTGCAGCTGCAAGGCAATGCCAGTCAGTCAGTTAATCAGTTAGTTATTTAGTTAGTTAGGTAATTAGTAACTCAGCGAATGTTAAAGTATTCAAGTACTGTACCACATTCTCTGGCAAACCTTAACTAAATATCTAGTTTGTGGTTTTTACTGGTGGCCTGTCATGCTGTCAGCTGCTTGGATTTGAATATGTATTTAGCTGTCAACGCTGCCAAGAGACTATACTGTAGAAGTCAACCCTGACTGGCATGAATCAACACAGTACACTGCCAGTTCACTCACTCACTCACTCACTCACTCACTCACTCACTCACTCACTCACTCACTCCATCTTCTCCCCATCCTCCTCTCAGCTCTCCTCATCTCCTCTCCTCATATTATCCTCTCCTCTCCTCTCTTCTCTGCTCTCTCCTCTCCTCCCCTATCCTCTCCTCCTCTCTCCTCTCCTCTCCTCATCTCTCATCTCCTCATCTCTCCTCTCGTCCTCTCTCCTCTCCTCTCTCTTCTCATCATCTTCCCCTCTCCTCTCCTCCTACAGACTTCCTTCGTGAAGACACCATGATAGGGACCAGTTTTCTTCGTGTAGCAGCTCATGACGCTGACTTTGGCAGCAACGCGGTCATCACCTACTCTATGTCTGATGAGCAGCCAGAGTACCTCCGTGTCAACCCACTGACTGGCTGGGTGTTTGTCGACCAACCCATCTCACAGGTAAACTTTCACAGACACACACACACACACACACACACACACACACACACACACACACACACACACACACACACACACACACACACACACACACACACACACACACACACACACACACACGCACACACGCAATAATCATAAAAAGACTTAAAAGTAGCATAAAATAGACTGAATAAAATAGTGCAATTGTGCAGTGCAATAAACTAGCTCTCATTTACAGTACAACAATCTTAGTGTGGATGTAAGGAGTCTGAGTGGCAGAGTGTATTAAAAGGCAAAGAGGTAAATTTTTATCTCAAGTTTTATGTCAAGTTCTACACTAGACTCTTTCCACTGCTTATATATCAGAACACTATCTAGTACTCACTCAGATACATACATTTCTTCATCAATATCAGTGGGGTTCTCAATACGGTTCTGATTCCAGCTCAATGGGATCTGATGTGGTGTAGAAAGCAAACCCAAGCTTGACTACTGCAAAACATAGTGAGCTGTGGTCATTGCTGAGGAGGAGTTACAAGCAGTGGCGTCGCGTGGGTAAAATATTTTTTTTAATTAAAAATGTGTATTTCTTTTACAAAAAAATAAAAAATAAAATATATATATATATATATATATATATATATATATATATATATATATATATATAATATATATTTAAGCCAAATAATATTGTGACAAAATAAAAATGCACACTAAATAAAAATACACATTTCAAGTGTAAACATACAGCTAACTACTATTCCATGGGCTAGATTTAATAAGATTCGAGCTTAGTAAAGCGCTTCCCACACATCCAGGGCGGCAAATGTGCAGAGGCTAGAGTACTTAGTTTGCTGACGGACCCGTTTTAAGGTGTGGGAAGCACTTTACTAAGCTCGAATCTTATTGGCTACTATTGGTTTTGGACTCCACAAGCATGAATCACATGGTGGATGCTAGAGAAAGACACCTCCCCTCTGCCTCCTCTGCTGCAGTGAGCACAGTCACTGCCTCTGCTCAGTGAGTCTGACAGTGTGTTAGAGAGAGTGAGAAGGAGAAAATGGAGACATAAAAAAAAAAAATATATTATTATTGTAAACTATATAAAACATTTTTTTTTATATATATTTCATATTTCATATTAATTCATATTTTAATAATGGGGAAGCATGGCTTCCCTTGGCTTCCAGGAGGATTCGCCACTGGTTACAAGTAGGGATGTCCGATATTATCGGTATCGGTTAAAAAAAAAATAATAAGTTATAAAGATTTTTTTTTACATGTATATAACCTTTATTTACCCAGGCAAGCAAGTAAGAACAAATTCTGATTTTATTTATTGTCAAAAGTATGCATAATGTTGTGTTAATTCCACAACAAGAGATATGTAATGTTAATTACCCTGCATATATCGGTATCGGTTGATATTGGTTGATATCGGTATCGGAAATTAAGAGTTGGACTATATCGGTATCGGTAAAAAAGCCAATATCGAGCATCCCTAGTTACAAGAGAGATTAATGATTGATTGATTGATTGATTGAAAACTGTATTAACAGATTGCAGAATGGGTACAATACAGTACGGCTCAATACACACAATTGTTAAGGGGATGCAGACCAGAGAAATACTTTCATCTTGATTACATCAGGGTACCCCATTTTCAATTCATAATGACATTTATGACATACACAACATACAGATATACAGATATATATCATGACATTTATGACATACATGACATACAGGTATACAGTACTGTTACATTTTTGTCATACAAGATATGCAAATATACAGTACTGTTTACATTACATTTACATTTAGTCATTTAGCTGACGCTTTTATCCAAAGCGACTTACAAGTTCTGTACGACAAGTCATCAGGAAGGGCACAACTCTATCAGCTGAGTAACAATGTTCATAAAGTGTTGAGTGCTACAGTGTAGGTTAGTTTATTAGGACAAGTGCATGACAGTAAGGTTAGTTAGGGTTAGATTTTTTTTTTTTTTTTTTTTTTTTCAGATAATGGTTGAAGAAGTGCGTATTTAGTCGACGGCGAAAGATTGGACGGGTTTCGGCTGTCCTAACTGGGGTGGGTAGTTCATTCCACCATTGTGGGGCAAGAACTGAGAATGGGCGACTTCTCTTTGATGACCCTCCCGGAGCTTGGATAGGAGTGGGTCTGAGGCGGCCAGAAGATGCAGAGCGTAGGGGTCTTGCGGGTGTGTAGTTAGAGACCATTGACCGGAGGTAGGCGGGAGCGGTTCCCTTTGCCGCACGGTATGCGGATTCGTGCAGCAATGGGGAGCCAGTGCAGGTCCCTAAGAAGTGGGGTGACAAGGGCCGACTTCGGTAGGTTTGAAATCAGGCGGGCCGCTGCGTTCTGAATGAGTTGAAGAGGCTTAGTGGCAGTGGCCGGGAGGCCAGCGAGCAGTGCGTTGCAGTAGTCGAGGCGGGAGATGACTGTTGATTGGACGAGGAGTTGGGTGGCTTCTTTTGTCAGGAAGGGGCAGATCCTTCTGACGTTGCTCAGGAGGAATCTGCAGGTTCTGGTTGTCGCTGCGATGTGAGCAGATAAGTTCAACTGGTCGTCAAGGACAACACCAAGGTTCTTGGCGGTCGGGGACGCGGTCACAGCTGCATTCTCGACTGTGATGGAAAGGTCTGTCAGGGGGGAGGATTTGGCCGGCAAGTGAAGCAATTCTGTTTTGCTTAGGTTCAGTTTGAGGTGGTTGGTCGTCATCCAGGCGGAGATGTCAGACAGACAGGCCGAGATCCGCTCAGAGACGTGGATATCTGAGGGAGGGAAGGAGAGGAAGAGTTGATTATCGTCGGCATAACAATGATAGGAGAAGCCATGAGACGTGATAATGTTACCCAGTGATTTAGTGTAGAGGGAGAAGAGAAGGGGTCCTAGAACATGGTAGCATGCAGTTTGCGAAGATTCTTGTCAGAGGCCTCGATCCTATGGTGAAAGAAAGAAGCTTTGGCATTAGTAATGGTTTTGGAGAATGTTAACAAGAGGTTGTGATATGTGTCGATGTCAGCAGTGAGGCATGACTTTCTATACTTCCTTTCAGCCGCTCTCAGGACCTGTCTTTGTTTTCTCACTGGATCTGTCAGCCATGGACTGGGTGGGGAACGGCGGGCAGGTTTCTCAACGAGGGGACAGAGCTTGTCAACGGAGGCTGCAAGGGCTGAGAGGAGGGTGGAGGTTGCCATCTCTGTGGAGAGAGCAGAGAAGGTGTCACTCGAAGGTAGAGCGGATAGTATGTCAGATGAGAGGGTGGAGGGGGATAGGGAGGGCAGGTTGCGTTTGAGTGAGACGGTTTGAGTTGGGGTGAAGACCTTTCGGTTAAGCATGAGAGTTAGTGAGAAGGATATGAAGGAATGGTCAGATACATGTAGGGGAGTTACCGTGGTGTTAATGATGCTGGAGTTACGGGAAAATATGAGATCCAAGGAGTTGCCTGCTTTGTGGGTGGGAGGCATGGCAGTGGGAGTCAGGTCAAACGATTGTAGGAGGGAGACCACTATGACTGACTGAGATGAGTCAGGCAGGTTGAAGTCGCCCAATAGAAGGAGAGGAGTACCATCTTCCAGTAAGGAGCTTAGAAGCATGTCCAGCTCATCTGTGAAGTGATCGAGCGGACCTGGAGGGCGATAGAGTGTAACAATGGTGAGATTGAAAGGATTAGAGACAGTTACTGCATGATATTCGAGAGAGGAGAGTGACAGTGCTGGGAGTGGTGTTAAGTTTGTAGCCCATGAAGGAGATATCATGAGGCCAGTGCCTCCACCCCGTCTGGAAGGTCGAGGTGTGTGAGTGAAGTTATAGTTTGTAGATAATGCTGCAGGTGTTGATGAGTTATTGGGGGTTATCCAAGTCTCGGTTAGAGCCAGGAGCAGCAGATTTAGACTATGGGTGTAGGCAGTAATGAAGTCAGCTTTCTTGACTGCTGATTGACAATTCCATAAGCCTTCCCGTACTGTGACAGGTGTATTAGTGGCTGTAGGAGGGTAGGGGAGATTAGCCAGGTTGCTAGCAAACTGCCGTGGGTGGGTTGAATCTGTTCTGGAGGAGCAGATTGTGGATATAGGTATGAGACACATTGTGGTGTCAAGAGTGGCAGGGAGGAAGGGAGGTAGTAGAGAAGTAGCAGAGTGGGAGGGAAAGGGACATTTTTCAGAGTGGAGTGAAAGATAGGACTAGGGGGTACTTAGCACTAGGTGGATTGGTGGATCCTTCAGCGGAGAACGCCAGGAAAACTCCTCTTTGTCCCTCTTCGTTTCTCGACGCTTCGCTGACGCTAAGCCAGCAAGCCTTTAAATCACTATCACTAATTAGTGCCGTCTTAACACCTGGCCCTTAATGGGGGCACTTAACAAAACAAAATGGCTGTTTTAAACACACCCCTTAAATCAAGTCAGCTGATTCCTCACTTTTAAGATTCACTAATAAACTTAAAATGGCTTACCCGAGGTTTCAGTATAAAACAATGTTTCTCAGTGAGTGTGTCCTGTCCTTCCTTAACAGAGCTCAGTACAGAGTGATTTCAACACAGACTGGACTTCTGCTTTTAAACTGTTAAACAGAGATCCTAACAGAAAATATATACATACAATGGGGAGGAAACTCTACATTTACCGTGGCCAGTTTCGAATTGCAGCCTCCCGTAGGTGCTCTTTGAGAGCGGTTTTGAAGGTGGGTAGGGATTCACATTTTTTTACGGCTGTGGGTGACACATTAGAGACTCTTCGCGTGTCTCAAGTAGAGATGAGGAGAGGTAATTCTGAGCCCAAGTATTGAACTCTAAAGGCTTTCTTCTGACTGCAGGCAAATCTGATTTGTTTCCCGAATCAGATCTTTCTCAAATCAGATCTTTAACTGTCCGCACTGTTTATTTGCAAATGATCAGATTGGATTTGTCTCATTGTGTGTCGCATTGCGGGTGACACTTTTAAATCTTATTTGAGTGGCCAGAGCATCCGGACCGAGACGCATCTGTAGAAATCCCAATGGAATCGCATTTAAAACCACCTCCAAATGCGATACAATGTTTTGTTTAAAAAAATCGCATTTCATGTGTTTGGACAAAATAAATACGGATATGCCAAAATGGATTTGGGCTGAAGGTCTGAACAAAGCCTGAATAGCAGCTATTTATTTCCAATAGTAGTAGTCTTTCAACTGCAAATTTCAAGTAGAAAACTTGAAATTTTGGTGAAAACAATGTGTTTTAAGTTTCTTAGCTTAAACAGTTTCTCATGTTACACATGGTTTAGGTTAATCTCTTATAATATCAATATTGGTCTCCTCTCCTCTCCCTTTCCCTCCTCTTCTCTCCTCTCATTATCCTCTCCTCTCCTCGTCATCTCTCCTCCCCCCTCTCCTAATCCTCTCCTCATCATCTATTCTCCTTGTCTCTCCTCTCCTCATCCTCTCATCTGCTCTCATTTCCTCTCCTCATCTCTCCTCATCTCCTTCCCCTCTCCTCTCATCTCCTCATCATCTAATCCCCTCATCTCTCCTCTCCTCTCTTTGCCTCATCTCCTCTCCTCCCCTCTCCTCTCTTCCACTCTCCTCTCCTCATCCTCATCCTCATCCTCTCCTCTCCTTTCCTCCCCATCTCCTCTCCATTCCACTCTGTCTCCCCAGAGGACTTACATCACCAGGCAGGTTGTAGCCACAGACGGTGGTAACCGCAGCAGCTCGGTGGAACTGGCCGTCACCATCACCAACGTGAAGAACCAACCGCCGCAGTGGGAGAGAGACAGTTACAATGTGGTCCTTCAGGAGAACACCGTCAGAGACACGGCTGTTGTGGTGAGTTACACACATTTGAATACTTTATTTGGTTCCACAAATTATATTACATAAAGAGGGAATCAAATGTATCGGGGCCAAGCAGCATTGAACACTTAAGGGTACACATAGCACCTCCTTCTCCACGTGGCTAAGCTGCCAATAATAGCTGAGAACAGAGCAATATTTGGCCATTTGTTTGGCTTTTCTTTTATACATTGCAGCAATTCTCAGACCGGTCATGGTGCATTTTTATATGCATTTACATTTACATTTAGTCATTTAGCTGACGCTTTTATCCAAAGCGACTTACAAGTTCTGTACGACAAGTCATCAGGAAGGGTACAACTTTATCAGCTGAGTAACAATGTTCATCAAAGTGTTGCGTGCTATACTTGTCCCGGAAGCCTCATTGCTTTTACCAAACGGTTTGTGCGTTTTGCGAATCTGATTGGCCACTGACGTTTCTTTGACGTTTCTGGTCATGTGACATGTGCGCCCAATCGTGTGACGGCAAGTTCTTTGGACGGTTAAGCTTAGGTGCTCTTTCGAAGTTGGTTATGGTTAGAGTTTGTCTTAGAGCATGGCGATAGAACGCCAGCCCTGATTCCAAACTCTAACCTTAACCAACTGCGAAAGAGTCGCCTAAGCTTAACCAGTGATAAACTAGGCGTTAGGTCGTTTGCAGGCTGCTCGTCATGCGATTGGGTGCACATGTCACATGGCCAGAAACGTGCATGGCCAATCAGAGCGCAAAACGGGAACGCGGAAACACGAACCGTTTCGTAAAAGCATAGACACGCCCCGGAAGGCCTGGTCAATGTACAGATCAAAGGCACAGCCTACTTCTATGATTAGCACCACCTTGTGGCTGGTGTCACACACACACACACATGCACGCACACACACACACACACACACACACACATACACATACATATTACATACATACATACATACATACATACATACATACATACATACATACATACATACATACATACATACATACATACATACATACATACATACAGTGATGTACCTGAACGCGTTCAATGAACGATCGTTCGTGAACGCGTTCGTATTTTGGGCGAACGTGAACAGAACGGATGTTTTCCCCCCTAAATGAACGTAATTGAGAATGCGTTCATTCTCAGCGCTGTATAACGGCGTTCAAAAGTGCGTTCATTCTCAGCACTATAACGGCGTTCAAACGTGTGCCAGATTTCATATGCCTTTGGCTTTCAGCCAAAAACCCAGTTAAATCGCACCGTAAACAGGCTATAAAATAATGCTGAAAACCACACAATCTGGCAACCGCTCTGGGCGGGGCTTCGGGGAGTCTGGTAGTAGAGCAGCAGCACTCGCACTTTCAGAAGGCGCTGCACTCGCTCAGAGTCAGACTCTACGGCTTCGGTGTATGAGCATTTAAAAGAGTTTTAGTTAAAGTCAGTAAATGTTTTGCACTTTGAATATTGAACTTTGAGGTACAACCTTAGTTTCATACCTCAGCCTTGGTTCCTACCTCGTGATGTGTTAGTACAGAGTTATGTCGGCACATGTTTATATGTTTGCACAATGACTACTTTAACTTTTGGTACTTTAAGTATATTTAGATTATTGGGGCGGCTACGTGGCGTAGTGGGCAAGGCGCTCGCCACGAATGCAGAGACGCTGGGCTCGCCTGTTCGAGCCCAGCGCTCCACATTGCTTTCAGTTTAGCTGGTCGTTCATACTAATGCACATTGGCCGTATTAGGGGGTGGGAAACTGATGGGTGGGGATCGGGCGTTGTGGACAGCGACTCCTACAGGTCGGTTGGTGCGCCTGCGCAGTAGAATCAGGAAGTGTCGGGGGCAGCGTGAGCCTCCCACGCATTACTCCTCGCCACTGAGAGATCGAGCTGCGCAGGTGAAAAGATGCGACTGCTGTTACCTCAAGTACCGGAGGGGACTTGTGCTATGTATGACTTAGTCCACATTGCAGCCGGCTTGTGGGAGGCAATAAACAGCGTTCGTGACAGGGGAGGGTTGAATTGGATGATACGAAATTGGGATGGGAGAAAATATAGAAAATGGGAGAAAAAGTGGATAAAAAAATAAAGTATATTTAGATTATTATACTTAATAAAGACCATTCAAGAAGCACGTTTTTCTTCATGTTTTTTAAGATATACTGTAGAGATGAAAGCTGCAGCTGCTACTAGTGTGGACTGAATGGGGGGCAGCAAAGAGTTATGGAAATGCCAGTATTCTGTGGTTCTATTATGGGTTGTCTGGCAATACATTTGAAAAATAATAGCTTGCAGCAACGTATTGAAAAAAGAACTATAAACTATAAATTAGTTAATTTTTGAAACCATGAACTTTAGTTCAAAATTTTGAATTTTGAACTATGAACTGAACTAGTTCATTTTAAAATTTGTGAACTGTGAACTGAACTAGTTCATGTAGAAAGTGAACTTTCCCAACACTGCATACATACATACATACATACATACATACATACATACATACATACATACATACATACATACATACATACATACATACATACATACATACATACATACATACATACATACATACATACATACATACATACATACATACACATGTCAAGTGTTCATTTATTAATCCCCTTTGGGAAATCCAGGTGTCATAGCAACATGAGGAAGGGGGTACTGGCAGAATAGGTAATGATGATAATAATAATAATAATAATAATAATAATAATAATAATAATAATAATAATAATAATAATAATAATAATAATAATAATGATGATATAGCATAGAACAAAGAGCACACACACACACACACACACACACACACACACACACACACACACACACACACACACACACACAATCTATTGTCCTTTATTTATACAGGTAAAACACATGAGATCGAGATACAGTAAGTACAGTAAGTGAGTAAGAGATACAGTAAGTACAGTTCTGACAACAATACAATCATCAACAAGTAACAAGCAACATCTAAAATATCAGATATTAAAACTTTAAAACCTTCTAACGGAATGAAATGTTCTAACTTCAACGTTTTCTCTAGTTAATTCCATTTGTACGGGGCGCAATATTTAAAACCAGATTTGCCAAGCTCTGTTTTTACATCTGGTCTATCTAAAGCTATGTAATCGTGTGAACTAGTACCATATGGGCTGTTTTTAAAAGCAACCAAAGAGCAGAGATAATAGGGAATTTTCATAATTAGAGCCTCATAGATAAATACAGTCCATTCTCTTAGAAGGCCATCCCGCTTTTTCATATACAATTTATTTAACCTTTATTTTACCAGGTAGTCACTTGAGATCAAATATCTTTTTTTCGAGCAGGACCTGGGCGATAATACATTGTGAGTGATAAATGGAGCGTCATGCATGTACAGTTTATATTATTTATTATGTATATATTTATTATGTTCACCAGAAGAAATGTTCATCACATTTTTACTTTCAACTTTTTAGAAATGTGTTCCACGTGGGCGTTAAAAGAGAGCTTTATCTAACCAAATTCCAAATTATTTATAAGATTCTACAATTTAAATTTGCACATATACACACACACACACACACACACACACACACACACACACACACACACACACACACACACACACACACACACACACACACACACACAGTACAGATTTGTAGCAGTGCTTCTGAAAATCTGTACTCTCTCTAACACACACACACACACACACACACACACACACACACACACACACACACACACACACACACACACACACACACACACTCTCTCTGAAAACACATGCAGTACAGTAATGATGTTGAAATCATTTGTCTCTATTTATATTACGGTAGGCTATTATATAATGGAACACACACACAAACACACACACACACACACACACTGTACAGAGATATGAACGCCTCTAATATAATCAACTGTGATTCTACACACGTACACACACACACTGGCCTTTCCAGAACCTAGCTTCCAGCAGTCTGGGCTCATTATATTTCTGGAACTAGATTTGACAGAATCAACTGCTATTGATTATTCATAGACATTTACTTTCTTATATTACTAACACATTGAAATTTAATCAACAGACTATCACCGCAATCTCTGGGAGGCTATTAGGCCCATTAGACCAGGAGAGAGAGAGAGAGAGATCATCACAGTGTGGTATAATAATGGAGGTGGCAGATCAATGTTAATTTTAATTTAATATAAATATGTAATAACGCTCAACATTTTGTATTAGATCTAATATCCAGTATTTTAATGTATTCTTTCATCGCCTAAGCAGTCACACCTGCTGGCTACATGTCTGCTCCGTTATCTCATTATTTCACTTATTCTCCACCAGCATCGGTTGGCAGGCTCCGGATACGATGAGACAGTGAGACAGCTATCTGCCATTTGTATTTTAATTGAGAACGTTGGCCTCGTAACCTTTTCTTAATTGGTGTAGAGAAGTTTCAATGAGAGCTAAGTTTGTTATGTATCTCATAGAAAGTGAACATCTCTTCTAAGTATAGTACGCAGTCCCAGGTTTATTACAGCGTATACGCAGGGATGTAGCGGAGGGTAAAAACACCTCAACTCTAGGGCTACTCGATCGATAATCATAATCACAATTATTTTGATTGATATTGAAATCACCATTATTAAACATGATTACTCATTGATTTGAGAACATCATATGACGATGACTGAATTTGTTTTTCCTTTCTTCTCGACTAAAGGCTGCCTTTCTGTCATATTGTACAACACAAGACAATAATCATTTTATCTCGATTACCTTGTCTTCGTGATCGCCGGAAGCCATGATTGACATCACGTTATAACTTAGTACCAGTAGTAGTATCAGTTACAACTTTATTAGGTAACACTTTATAATAACTCAGTTATTAGACATTTACAAATTATAACTCATTATCAACATTGTTTGTACTTGATTTGTTCATCATTAAATAATGTTATTTAATGTGTAGTAACACCATTTGTAGATGCTAGGAAAAATCTATATGAAAAAATTACTACCTCCATTTTACTTGTTCATGTTCAACAAATGATTTGTAAAACATTCTTAAAATATCTATAAATCATTTGCAGATGTTATTGTGTTCCCTAATCTAAAGTGAAGACTATTCATCATTAACAAATGTCTAATAGTTTATTATTTGTGGACATTTATGAATACAGATGAAGCAATTACCAGACTTGTCTTTTCATGTTTAACACATTCGGGGGCCATTGGGATGCGTCTAATAAATCTCTAGAGGACCGGCAAATGTAAACAGACGTGGGGCTGTTTGTAGAGCTAAATCTATACTTTATAGTATTGCTATCTGTCCATTATCATTGCAATTGGGACAATAAACCGTCCCTTCAAAATGGATTAAAGAAATAATTTTTTCATCAATACGTTCTCATTTTATAGCGCCGTGAATTTAAGCGTTATACGGCATTTGGTCTAGTATATTTCCTGGGAGGCGAGATAAAGTTGTTTCTTATTATTGATTACCAATAACCGTGTTCGTCTAAGTAGCCACATAGGCCGATCGTATCGTATCATAACAAGGCTCGATCGGGCTGTAATTTACGTGAAAAAGATCTTACCATGAGCCGGTTGGATCTCCCCGAGCATTTCCCCGTTATCGATCGCCATCTGGTAGATCGATATGTCCATTGGCTGATGATAAATCCCCTTATTGCATAGTGAAATCCGCAATTCAAAACGTATCCCGTGCAACAGACAATACAGCGCCTGTCCCATTGGTTGTGCGAGGGCATTGCCCTTTGCTACACGTTGGCTGGGCTGGCCCCCCCTGGGGGTGTCAGGGCGCACTCCACTCGTGGGGTGGCGGCCTCTGCCGCTCTGTTAGGTGGGGCCTCGGTAGAGGACATCTGTGCTGCGGCTTCATGGTCCTCACCGGGTCCCTTCGTAAGGTTTTACATCATGGACATGACCGGGGGTTCTGTCTCCCAGGCGGTTCTGAGGTCTGGAACCTCTCCTGCTTCCCGTCTTTCGGTGGGGTAGCAGGGGTGTGTGGGTGTGGACCACAATGTGTTGTGTCACACGTGGTCCCGCCTGTGCTGTGCGTTTAGGAGGTTCTGGTTCCCTCTTTTTCGCACTTGGGTGGAGTTGACTGCCGCCCCCTCTTCACTAGGAAGGAGGGGTGACGGGACTCCCCCCCCCACTGTGGGCTTTTGGGTCCTCAGGGGGTGCATTTGTCGGTCCTCAGGTCTGCTCTGTCCCCATATCTCGATGGCGAAGAGCAGGACGCGATTCGCCAGTACGACTATATACCGATAGGTTATGTATATAACCTAGTTATGAGTACTGGCTGAGCGTCCTGCTCTTAGCGTGCCCTGAGGTCCCTTGGGAAACTTTTCTATTGGAAACTGTTTTCCGAGGAAGGGCGAGTGGTGACCACGCCTAGTGCTTTATAGTACGTCACTAGGGCGGGGCCTGGCAGGTGCTGGGTGCATTTGTTTTATTCGTTGATGAAGTACAGTAGGTCCTGGAGATAAGGTATATCTCGATGGCAAAGAGCACGACGCTCAGCCAGTACTCATATAACTAAGTTATATACATAACCTATCGTTAACCTTTCACTACCACACTACAGAAGCTTAACCTTTCACTACCACACTACAGAAGGTTAACCTTTCACTACCACACTACAGAAGGTTAACCTTTCACTACCACACTACGGAAGGTTAACCTTTCACTACCACACTACAGAAGCTTAACCTTTCACTACCACACAACATAAGCTTAACCTTTCACTACCACACAACAGAAGGTTAACCTTTCACTACCACACTACAGAAGGTTAACCTTTCACTACCACACTACAGAAGGTTAACCCTTTCACTACCACACTACATAAGGTTAACCTTTCAATACCACACTACAGAAGGTTATCCTTTCACTACCACACTACAGAAGCTTAACCTTGCACTACCACACAACAGAAGGTTTACCTTTCACTACCACACTACAGAAGGTTAACCTTTCACTACCACACTACAGAAGGTTAACCCTTTCACTACCACACTACGGAAGGTTAACCTTTCACTACCACACTACAAAAGCTTAACCTTTCACTACCACACAACATAAGCTTAACCTTTCACTACCACACAACAGAAGGTTAACCTTTCACTACCACACTACAGAAGGTTAACCTTTCACTACCACACTACAGAAGGTTAACCCTTTCACTACCACACTACAGAAGGTTATCCTTTCACTACCACACTACAGAAGCTTAACCTTTCACTACCACACTACAGAAGGTTCTGTATCGTAATGGGCTCCGCTCGGCATCACTACTGCACTGTACCTCGCTCGTGCACGCGCACTGAATAAAAATTCCACAAATGTACCTTTACATCCCAGCATTCGTCTGGCCACACCCCTATCAGCTTACCTACATAAGCAGGGGTGGGGCCACATACTCGCCTCCTTCTTCGCTTTTACCACAAGGAAGTGCCTTCGGTAGATCCCCACTTGACGAGGCTGTTAGTAGGAGAAAGTTGGAAAACAAAGGACACGTTGACATCATATCTTTATTTTCTCTCTCACTATTTTCGAGAAAATACGGCGATATTGTCTTCGTACTGGAGTGTCTGGAAGATGATGATCATTCTACACCTCCACCGGTTTTTTCGTATTGGGAGTTCACGCCGCTACATGCCTCCCAACTGTAGTCCTCCTTGCTGCGGCTGGATGGGGTAAAACCCTCCAGCGACACAGCTGGACTGTAGGACGCACCGACTGTTGTGAGAAGCGGTGGGTTCCAGGTTTGGTGAGTAATGTTTGCTTGCGAGCACCACTTGTCTGTTAGTGCTATGAGGGCTAGCTGACAATGTTTACGAAAACCGGCCCCAGATTAGGGTCCTTTGTTCAGCCTTTTAGGCGACGGCGGAGGATCTTGGTTTGAAGCCCATTATAGCAACTAGTGGGCCACGACCAGTAAACTGGTGATCCCAGGATCTCTGGACGCGTGGGTACTTCTCTGTCACCGTATAGGCCCCATCTTTTATATGCAAATGAGAGTATACCCTAAACGAGGAAATGTGGGCATGGATGTTCGTTATCGGAAAATCCATGTTCAAGTCGGCTACAGCCCAGTTGGGACTTGTGCTGGCTCCACCGGATGTATGGTAAAATCACCGTTGTAAAACTGTGTTAACATCTCGTTTCTCTTCTCTCTTAAAAGGTGAGGAGGGTTTCAGAACGGCGGCCTGTCTGAGTGTGGCTTGTTATATCGTTGTGTACAAGTTCAGGTGATAGCTGCTTAGCTTGCGTGCTAGTTGTGGCCTACCTGTTAGCCAGTCAGCTGTTAGCTGCAGGCGCTAGCCTGTTGTGTCACTAGGCTAGGAAATGTTAGCTTGCTGCTATCGGCCGAGAGCGGCCGTTAGCTTAATGCTACACTGTTGAACATTCGGAGACTATAACATGCTTTAAACACTCTGACTACGACGTCATCTTTGACAGAGGATGTTAGTCGAACCTACCCTGAGCCCGGCCGGCGAGGACTGCGTCAACAAGGATAACCGTAGCGGCGGGATGGAGCGGCGACGCTGCCCATGTCGACAACACAGGACGGCTGTGTTTACTATCGGTGCCTTGTTAGAGACTGCAGTTCGCTTGATCTGCGCTCACGGTAGGAAAGGACCTGACCAGACCTTGAACACTTCTTCTTTCTTTCCCTTCTAAATGTTTTGTAAATAACGATGTTTTCCAAAACGAGTGTTGCTGCACTACATTTAGGATACGACGCGAGTTATGTGTGAATTGTCTTGTCACTGGTCTCCATGCAAATCGGGTTGTTTGTTACAGATGTGAAAATGATCTGGTTTGTTGTGTTGAGACACATTGTGTGTTCATGTACCGTGTACTCACAACTAAGGGGGTTAAACTAACCTATAAAGCTATGCTTAGTGACATATGAGTAAAGAATGAATTCTTTTCTCAGCCTGTAATGACAATGAACAGTGTGTTCACATATTAACAGGTTTACCTGTTTAACTGTCCGTATTAAGGGTAAAGTAGGAGGGGTGTTTCCCCCCCGGTTCCCTGGGGACTTCTTCACCCTCCTCTCAGACATGTTGTTACAATATAATATATATATAATACAACGCCTGCGAACCCCAGCTACTAGGACAGAGAGGCTTAGGCTCAGCTTCTTCCCCCAGGCCATCAGAGCCCTGAACAATGAACATTGAGTGCTCAGAACATTGAACTATCCACACACAACCACACATGAACACACACACGACACGCACGCTGTGCACGCCCACACACGAGCAGCCACTTAACACTTTAACATGAGCGGGCACACACTCATGTCGCACACACGCACACTTATGGCCAAAAGGAAAGGACACTTTAAATTAGAATAACAGGAACAGTGTATTGCACTACCAAAGCTAACTAGCATGTCCCATATGCTCTGTAAATAACTATGTACAGATACCGAGATGTCACTCCATGTTACCTGTTACCTGGTTACTGCACAATGTTGTTTTTTTCATTTTTTGATTCTATTATATGTTGTACCACTGTATTGCACATCGTTGCGGGCAAGACCACCCGCATTTCATTGTATACCTGTATGCCGTGACAATTAAAACTCTTGACTTGACTTGACTATATTGTGTCACTCTGTGGTGGGATACGATGTAACCCTTAGCTTGATTGCTGGGGTTGTACTAGAACTGCTTGAGGAACTGTATTTTCCTAAAAGAAAAGATGGTTTGGTCAAGGCCTGTGGCCGATACTAATCGAGAATTATGTATTCTCTCATTATGAAACGGCGTTTCTCTGTAGAGTGTTTTTGCCATTTTTTGTAGGTGATAATGGGTTGTGTGTGTCGTGTGACCTACAACTGGGTTGGGTTGGCCACAGAAGCACATGTGTAAGTCTGGTACCGGGGCTCTTAAGGGGGCCCTCTCTATTCTGTGTTTTTTCCTTAGTAAAAATCAGATAGCAGGTTAGCACATGCGCTGTGTGAAGCTGTTAGACGCTTCATGGAGCTGACTATGACTGTGTCATACTCTTTTTTGTCATTACATCGTATCATGGGTGTGGGGTCGTAAAGGGGTGAACTGGTAATCCTTTTCTCCCCTTCTTTGATGGGCAGGGGTTAAAACCTCCTGTCCTTCAAGGTTCCTGTCACGTTGCTGTTCGGCACGTTACAGGGTAAGAGGGGGGGGTTTCCTGGTCCCACGCCCTGGAATATTGGGCGTGTGCACCGCAGAAATTCCCCCGCCATAGAGTACGTCACTGTGCGCGTCTCTGTTGGTAGGACTTCCGTGAGCTGTTCGGGTCCATATGATGGATCTGTTTCGGGGAGTGGTCAGGGCTCCTCCTCACCAAGCTTCTATTCGGGCCTTCTGTGAGTTAGGACTCTCCTTCCATGTGAGGGAGCCTCCTCAGAGTGCAGAGCCTCCTCCTCAGATTGTCAAGGTGAGTAGAACTTCAAAGAGGAGTCCTGCTCTATTGTGTGTGTATTCGATTCAATTCGATTATTGAGTGTGTATGGGTTCAGTGCCTCCTCCCCGGAGAGCCCTAAAACCAAAATTTTACATGGCTCAAGGTTGCAATATATTCTTTTCAATCTGTACAGCTCGCGTGGGAAGTCTCTCTGGGGATTTCCGTCTCCTCCCTATGGGATGGTGGTGGGATGTAAAAATGTAAACAATTTTTACCCCCGGCTGTGTAGACTGGGATACATGCTGTTGGTGCTTCCTTCTTTTCTATTAAAAATAGTTGGAGTTAGGAAGCATCACACCCCTCTTGTCGTTCCCCTGGGCGCCTTGGGGATTCAATGACAGGTCTAAATAGCCTGTTCATTGATGTGGTTGTGTCCCGACGCACGCATAGTGCTAGCTCGGGGTGGTCTGTTGAAGATCAGGCGAATGACTGGCATGCCTTGGTTGCTTGAGGTTGAAACAGCGTTTTTATAAAGCAACTGGGATGGAGGTTTTTCCTCTTCCGACGACCTGTGTTGGTTGTCGACGGATTCTCGTTCATATCTGGGGGATGATGACGGAATGGATCTGAACATATGTAGAGGGGTCTCACGCCCTGGGGGTGGGCCACCGGGCGCGGTTCGCACCGAACGTCTGGGTGGCGCCTTCTTTTCATGTTTAAGATCAACACGCATATCTGCCCCTTCTCCTGGAGTAGGCATGTCGGCGTGGTTAGGGCACGGGACTGGTTCTGGTCACGCTGGTCCGGATCAGTTAAAGTGGAAATGAAGCAGTGAGCAATGTGATCCTAGTTTGTTTGTTGTGTACCTTGTGTAAGACAGGGTTCTATAATCAAATGTGAAATCTATCTTATTTGTCTGAAAAATATAATATAATATCCCTGTTTTCAACATGGGCGCCGCCATTTTGTTGCTGACGTCATGGCTGACGTCATACCGCTGGTTGGGTGTATACACTCTGGTTAGCTGCCTATAGTGAATGGGTCAGTCAGCAAATAAAATGTTGCCTACAAAACAACGGGACCGCGGTGGTTCTGTTTGTATTGCTCCTGGCTGTTCAAACTAATTTTACCATGTGAGAGAGAGGAAAGTTGGTTAATTTCCACAAACTACCAGTGAAAAAAACAGTGTTGTTGACATGTTGGCTCGGGCTGGCTGCACTCAGGCGGCGCGACCAGCCTGTTGGACAGGGAAGGAGGATCTGCAGAGAACACTTCATTGCCTCGGATTATGTTGTTGGGGTGGGATGTTTGTCCAGAAGACCACTAATCAGCTGAAGCCGGACGCGGTTCCCTCGGTCTTCGACAGACAGACCGGCGTTAGCTCTCGGGAGCGATCGCTAGCTAGTTAGCACCAGCCGGCGACCGGCGTTAGCAACCGGAGCGTCGCGGAGCATTCAGCCTGCTGGCTACCTAGACCCACTTCAACCAGCGTCGCGGAGCATTCAGCCTGCTGGCTACACAGCTTGTCGGTGTGCTGGAGCATCTGCAAGCTAACGGTAGCTAGCTACACAGCTTGTCGGTGTGCTGGAGCCTCTGCAAGCTAACGGTAGCTAGCTACACAGCTTGTCGGTGTGCTGGAGCATCTGCAAGCTAACGGTAGCTAGCTACACAGCTTGTCGGTGTGCTGGAGCCTCTGCAAGCTAACGGTAGCTAGCTACACAGCTTGTCGGTGTGCTGGAGCCTCTGCAAGCTAACGGTAGCTAGCTACACAGCTTGTCGGTGTGCTGGAGCCTCTGCAAGCTAACGGTAGCTAGCTACACAGCTTTTCGGTGTGCTGGAGCCTCTGCAAGCTAACGGTAGCTAGCTACACAGCTTGTCGGTGTGCTGGAGCCTCTGCAAGCTAACGGTAGCTAGCTACACAGCTTGTCGGTGTGCTGGAGCATCTGCAAGCTAACGGTAGCTAGCTACACAGCTTGTCGGTGTGCTGGAGCCTCTGCAAGCTAACGGTAGCTAGCTACACAGCTTGTCGGTGTGCTGGAGCCTCTGCAAGCTAACGGTAGCTGGCTCCAGGCTCCAGCACACCGACAAGCTGTGTAGCCAGAAGGCTGAATGCTCCGCGACGCTGGTTGAAGTGGGTCTAGGTAGCCAGCAGGCTGAATGCTCCGCGACGCTGGTTGAAGTGGGTCTAGGTAGCCAGCAGGCTGAATGCTCCGGTTGCTAACGCCGGTCGCCGGCTGGTGCTAACTAGCTAGCCATCGCTCCCGAGAGCTAACGCCGGTCCCCGGCTGGTGCCAACTAGCTAGCGATCGCTCCCGAGAGCTAACGCCGGTCTGTCTGTCGAAGACCGAGGGAACCGCGTCCGGCTTCAGCTGATTAGTGGTCTTCTGGACAAACATCCCACCCCAACAACATAATCCGAGGCAATGAAGTGTTCTCTGCAGATCCTCCTTCCCTGTCCAACAGGCTGGTCGCGCCGCCTGAGTGCAGCCAGCCCGAGCCAACATGTCAACAACACTGTTTTTTTCACTGGTAGTTTGTGGAAATTAACCAACTTTCCTCTCTCTCACATGGTAAAATTAGTTTGAACAGCCAGGAGCAATACAAACAGAACCACTGCGGTCCCGTTGTTTTGTAGGCAACATTTTATTTGCTGACTGACCCATTCACTATAGGCAGCTAACCAGAGTGTATACACCCAACCAGCGGTATGACGTCAGCAACAAAATGGCCGCGCCCATAATGCTAAATGCTTCAGAAATGTACACAACAAATCGTTTTTTCTTAGAAACTGCTTATTTTTATAACGTGACTTCTTCTGTGGCTTATCTAAATACTAATGTGATGCTATGAATATGTATTTATCGCACTGCTTCATTTCCACTTTAAACCCGTTGTCCGCCGGGGATGCAGATCTGCTGTTCTGGTACCCTGAGGGACTTGGGCTTTTTTCAGGGTGTCACAGGGTTAAGCGCTATGGAGACCCTGGTTGGGTACATTTTGTACTCTGCACTGTCGTAATGGCTTACGGCCATGCCAACCTGTACACGCTCGATCTCGTCAGATCTCGGCCGCTATGCAGGTTGGTCCTGGTTAGTACTTGGTTGGGAGACCGCCTGGGAATACCAAGTACGGTGTGCTTGGGGCTGGTTCTCCATTCTTTTCGCTCCTCTCTCACGCATGGCGAAGAGGGGCCTGTTGGGGTGGTCTTTGACCTCCTCTGGTGACCCTGTGCTTCCCGTATCGCCGGGCCCGGTCCGAAGTAATGTTTCGTCGACCCGTAGGCCTGGGTTAACCCTTTTTTGAAAACTGAAACACTTGTACTGCGGTATAGCCAGTGTGTACCCGCAGGTGTGTTTTGGAGTTTTTTCTTGAGGGGTTATAGGAACAACCACCGCATTGGGTAACGACAAGGTGGTTGATTCCCTGGTGTGTTGGAGCAGTGTCAACTCCCTGGTTACCCGGTTGAGGGTGCCCCTGCACGTTCATGACGTCTGCCAATCATGTCAGCCTTCTCTGCCTCAACCCCTCTGGGTGGTTTTTTTTTTTTAAATGGAGGCTTGGTCATGCAACAACGCCAGCATATGCCCCTTCCGCCGGGGGGGCTGTTCTCAGCTAACTCCTTTGGCGCCTGTCTCGTCCGCAGTGCTCCAGGCTCAGGTTACAGCCTGTTGCCTGGTTTTCCCCGGTGCGCTGCCTGCTTTCATTGGTTAACCTTTTTTGTGTGCTTACGGCCATGCTGACTGCCTGTTCTGCAGGGTCAGTGTGCCAGGCGGTGTGCTATTGGGGGGAAAGGGTCCGCTCTTGGAGGGGCCTTATCCGAATACGCTGGCGATGTGGGGGGCGGTGTCACTAAGTGACCGCCTGGTTGGGTCTTGATGCCTGGCGTCATTGACCTCTCCGGGCCCCCGTTTTCCAGGGGATCCAGTCCCTTCAGTGGGTCTGGGTCTTCCTTCGCGCTCCGCTGCTACGGCCTTGCCACGGGGTTGGGTTTGCTCTTGACCCCGTGATTTCTGGGGGCAGTAACAAGGTTGTTCCCTCCGTTCGTTCCCGGGTGGCATGCGGGTTGTGCGTGTGTGTAGTCGTGGGGTCACCCTGTGCGTTGAGTTGCTTGAGTGCCTCTTCGCACGGTCGGGTCCGTCGCCCTCCCGGGAACCTCCAATAGGGGGGGTGCCCTCCATTAGGGGGGGTCGGGGGGGCTCGGTCCTCCCTGATCTGATGGTTGTGGGGGGCCTCAGCGGGGTGTATTTGTCGGCCGAGGGCTCTCGCTCGGCCTCCCTTGTGCACTAGTGATGCCGAGCGGAGCCCATTAGGATACAGAACGATAGGTTATGACTATAACCAAGTTCTGTTAGTAATGGTGACGCTCGGCCTCAGACGCCGCTGCTGCCCTTGATCTCACCTTGTGGTGAAAGCTTGGGAAGGAGGCGAGTATGTGGCCCCACCCCTGCTTATGTAGGTAAGCTGATAGGGGTGTGGCCAGACGAATGCTGGGATGTAAAGGTACATTTGTGGAATTTTTATTCAGTGCGCGTGCACGAGCGAGGTACAGTGCAGTAGTGATGCCGAGCGTCACCATTACTAACAGCAGGGCCGCCTGGGAGAAATGCGCGGCCCTGTGCGAGACTTAACATTTTTTTTTTTTTCATACAGTCAACATATTCTTAAATAATAACGCTGCCCGAGGCTGGGCATGATAGTCAACATATAGCAAGAGAGAGAGAGCGAGAGAGAGTGAGAGAGAGCGAGAGAGAGCTCCCGTTCTACAGTCAATATACAGTGTTATCGCTGCACAGACCCGGCAATGCCCCTGACCCTCCACCAGAGCAAGGCCAGAGAGAGAGAGAGAGAGAGAGAGAGACACATTGGAAAGAAACAACCCAAAACCAGAGCAAATTGAAATGCTATTTGGCCCTAAACAGAGAGTACACAGTGGCAGAATACCTGAGCACTGTGACTGACCCAATACTAAGAAGATCCTTGACTAGGTACAGACTCAGCAAGCACAGCCTAGCCATCGAGAAAGGCCGCCATAGACAGACCTGGCTCCCAAGCGAAGACAGACCCACTGCACACAAGATGAGGTGGAAACCGAGCTCCACTTCTTAACAACCTGCCCACTATACTAAGACATACTTCCCACAAATTGCAAACACCCAAAGAGACTTTGAAAACATCGACAATAACTCAAAACTCCCATACCTACTGGGAGAAATACAAGAATGTGAAATAAAGCCCATTTGAATTGAAGAGAGAGAGATAGATAGAGCATGTCTGTGTGTTAGAAAGAGAGAGATAGAGAGAGAGCATGTCTGTTTGTGTGTGTGTGTGTTAGAGAGAGAGCATGTATATGTGTGTTAGAAAGTGAGAGAAATATATAGAGAGAGAGCATGTCATTTTGTGTGTTAGAGAGAGATATAGAGCATGTCTGTGTGTGTTAGAAAGAGAGAGAGAGAGAGAGAGCATGTGTGTTTGTGTGTGTTAGAGAGAGAGCATGTATGAGAGAGATAAGCAAAGATGAGCCCCTAAAGGATATTCAACTTTTAATGGAAGAACAAAACAGAAGGAAAAGATAACTTCACAAAGGCAACATGAATATACATAGATCCAAAAGGACAAAGATCAACACTTAAATCCAAAGAGAATAGGGTCTATACCAGAGAAAACAAAGTAGCAAGGAGCCAATGGCCGACATCAGCTAAATAGGCTAACTGCAAATAGAGTAGCCAGGTACTGACACCAGGCCACACACCGTTAGCTACTACAACAGCTAGCCGGCCCGCTTTGGCTCAATATAACATTAGCTACAACAGCTAGCCGGCCCGTTTGGCTCCCGAGAGAGAGAGAGAGATATATCCACGGCGGGAATAGAATAGAGTGCATTAAAAACTCACCAAACGTCCAAGAGGATGGAGACAACCGCGTGGAGTTGACGAAGTTCATCTGCCGAATGACCGTCCTCTTCATCTTGGCATAACAATGATGCACGCGCTCTCTCTAGGTTAGCTAACGCTAGTTAGCCTTTAGCTAAGCTAGCTACTAGCCGACATCATCATGGCTATCCCGACTGAACCACACGTTAGCACTCGATATTATAACGTAGCTAAAGCTAACTAGCTGTCCCTGCCTTTAGCTAAGCCGACATGGCTAGCCTGACTGAACTGTCTAACATGCAACAACTTTCATCTTCAGTCCATCTGCCGAATGACCGTCATCTTCATCTTGGCTGGCATAACTAAGCATAACCTCCAAAGCTGCACGCGCGAAATAGTCAAACGCAGCTGACGCACGCCGGCGTACACATGATGTAACCCCTCCCTTCGTTGAAACCAATAGTATGTCTGCTGCAGAGCCCCAGAGCTCCAATAGTGAGTATGTCTGCTGCAGAGCCGCAGAGCCAGAAACAAGTCGGACACATTCTACAAACGTGTCTAATGTGAAATATATAAGCATATAAGCAAAACTAGATTTTAGGTCTGTGATGGAAAAAGGGCCTTGCGGGAAGGGGGGCCTCGCAAAAAAAAATAATAATAAAAAAAAAAAAAAAAAAAAAAAAAAGGCCCCCCTTCCCGCGAGGGCCTGTGCGACCGCACTGCTCGCACACCCCCTGAGACGGCCCTGACTTAACAGAACTTGGTTATACTCATAACCTATCGTTAACCTTTCACTACCACTCTACAGAAGGTTAACCCTTTCACTACCACACTACATAGGGTTAACCTTTCACTACCACACCACAGAAGGTTAACCTTTCACTACCACACTACAGAAAGTTAACATTTCACTACCACACTAGATACGGTTAACATTTCACTACCACACAAATATTTTAATAAACTATCATGACTTTTCCTTTATCCTCTGGATGTTGTGTTAGTTTGCAGGCTCACAACTTGTGAGTCACAAGACAGAGTCATTGTCATAACAAAGGGCCTCAAGCCTCAGTGAATACCACGATCACAACACCAGAGGGAGCTCCACAAATCATGTTAAACCCAGATTCGGCTCAAACAAGGGACTAAACACGTTTCGCAATTATGCCACATCAATGTGGAACGCCCTACCCAAAGCTGTAAAGGAATGTGAATCACTACCCACTTTCAAAAACACTCTCAAAAAACACCTAAGGGAGACTGCAACTCGAAACTGGCCCCTGTAAATGTCCGAACACAACCCCCTCCAATGTACAGTAAATTACCAAGTATGGTCTTGTCAATAATCCAATGTACAGTGTTGTCTTGTACAGTTGTACAGTGTCCCCCACCCACCCCTCCTACCCACCCCCCCCCCCACCCACCCAACCACCTCCAATGTACAGTCCCCACCCACCCCTCCTACCCAACCCCCCCCCCCCACTTGATTTGATTTGATTTTTATTAGTCTCGAACATAGAAACATAAAACAAGTTTAAAAAACAAAAAGGTAAATAGTCAAAGACTATTTCCATACAATAAGTGTTCGAGAAGGAACAGGGGGAAGAAAAACAACTTATCAAGCCCTGCTCCTTCCTTACAATATTTGACATTATAATTTAATAAAAATAATATAACCAATAATAAAAAATTAAATAAAAGTACAGTTTTTTATATATCCAAATATCCAAATGAGAAAAACATGAGAACATGACCCTGAAGTCCATGCCTAGTCACATATTTGCATATCTTGTATGTCACAAATGTAACAGTACTGTATATCTGTATGTCATGTATGTCATAAATGTCATGATATATATGTATGTTGTGTATGTCATAAATGTCATTATGAATTGAAAATGGGGGACCCTGATGTAAACAAGACGAAAGTCTTTCTCTGGGTCTGCATCCCCTTAACAATTGTGTGTATTGAGCCGTACTGTATTGTACCCCATTCTGCAATCTGTTAATAAAGTTTTCAATCAATCAATCTCTGAGGAAGGGAGCTGCCATTTTGTTCCGAGGGAGTGGCCAGCTTATATCCAGCTAACTCAACTAAACCTGCTCTGGAGCAGGTTAAACATTTTCGATCTGTTGCCATAGTGATTTAGACAAGCCTGCTTCGTGGAACCGAAAAACTTGACTTATGTCAAGTTATCCTGAAGATTATCGGGCTAACTCGGTTAGCCATGTACGGGGAACGGGGCCCAGGACCTCTCAGGACTGAGCACCCTGACTGAGCCTGCTGCTAGATCGTGGATTTTACTCTCGCAGCTGCCGAGGTCCACAACACAATATTAGATTCTGTGACTCAAATTACCCGAGCTGTGGAGATCTCTAAATAAATGACATCTAAGAATGTATTAAAAAAAAAATGTATCTACTTTTTCTCCCCATTTTCTATTTGTCTCCCGTCCCCAATTTCGTATTGTCCAATTCTACCATCCCCTGTCTCGAACGTTGTTAGGCCATGCCTCCCACAAGCCGGCTGCAATGTAAACAAAGCCTTGCATCACGTGTCCCCTCCGGTACTCGAGGAGGCAGCCGTCGCATCTTTTCACCTGCACAGCGCGATCTCTCAGCGGCGAGGGTCTGCGTGGGAGGGACACGCCGCCCTCGTCGCTTCCTGATTCTACTGCGCAGGTGCACTAACCGACCTGTAGGAGTCGCTGTCCACAACGTACGATCCCCACCCACCAGCTTCCCACCCCCTAATACTGCCAATTGTATTAGAATGAACGATCAGCCAAGCTGGTAGCAACGCCGAGAGCTGGGCTCGAACCCAGCATATCCTGCGTTGGTGGCGAGCGCCTTGCCCACTGCGCCACCTTAAATCAAGCATTTGTTGACTCTTATGTTGATAAGAGTATTAAAACTTGAAAAAGATCTGTTTAAGTTAGATTTAGAAAAGAAAAATGTTTTGATTAATTTGCGATTAATCGCCTGTTAACTATGGACAATCATAATCATGCGATTAATCAGATTAAATATTTTAATCGATTGACATCACTACTATATATATATAGAGCACAGACAACAGCAGCCCTCGCCCCTGCATCACCCATAGGTTGTGCATTCCAATTGACTGAGTATCAAGAGTAATGAATTGTACAAATTGTATATAAAAATAAAGCATTCTTTATCGCTGTTGTTAATCCTAGTCAACAGATTGATAGGCTGCTAAATTAAATCAGAATGACCGGGGTAAAACCGCCATCAGAATCATGCTATCTGAGAGCTCTACATATATTCACCATAAGACATAATCAAAGTATTCATTTATTAATATGGTAATTTGTTATGTGTTGCGTGTTGTCAGCGGAATGCTGTTGACACTGCCTGGCAAAGCAATAATTGTCATCCACCTAAGTGCTGTCTAATATTAACCAACCCAAAACCTGTTAGCCATTGTAGCTTGCACATCAAAATCGCTAGGCTAACGAGCAAGCTCAACAGCTCAGCCCATCATAACCCGCTAGCTTAAAAGACGAAACTGGGACGAACATAGCCCAACTAGCTTAATGCAATACAGTTTGCTTGTCACAAGCACATGGACCACCTAGCTTGATTGAACAGTCTGATGGCCATAACATGAGGGAACCCAGTTGACTTAGCTTAGCTTCAATATAGTGTCTGTTATCCATCAACTATGAACCATCGTAATTGAAATATAATTGTCTTGGGACCACTCAACATGAGCTTGCTATTGCTACCGCTATAACTCGTTATTAATAAAATAACTTAATAAAAGAACACATCTGATTTAGCCTGCTCGAGCATAGCTTGACTGCTACAACTTGTTAGCTTAATAAAATAACACATCTGATTTAGCTTGCTCGAGCGTAGCTTAATTGGTTGACTTAGCTTAGCATTGCAACAATGAAAATCTCAGAGCATGGTAGGGTGTGTCAAGAAATGAAAATTTGAGAAATGAGAGGTGGCCCTATGGTTTCAAGTTGTGTTATGATATAATAAACCATAATCAAAAGCAAAAAAGTGCGTTTGACTTTATTTACCTACCCCGTTTTTCGATTGAAAAAATTGAATTGTTTGGCCTTTTTGGTGGATTTCTGACAGTTTCCGCCAAAATCACATTTTCATATGTGGCTGCTTGTCTACATCCTGGGACCTCATTCAGACTTACTACCCCTACCTTAAGCTTGGTATAGTAGCCCATACCATGTTACAATGCAATCACATACAATACCATGGTATACCATAAATAAATAATCGGAAGTGTGTGGTACTGTATAATTAGTGAAAACAGGGCAGGACAGCATTTTGGTTTTTATAATGCTTAATTTTTTTTGCCTTTTTTATTTTATTTAATTTTTTTACTGTAGCAATACATCTAGCTGTATTTCAAAGCCATAAATGTGGAGATTCAGTTTGATTGCATGTATAATCTACTTCATGGCAAGCTTCATGATGCCGATGAGGTCCTGCTTGCTGTTGATCCTGGGCTGTCGATGTGCGCTGCCCTCCCCCGGATTAATCCGTCCCTCCTCTCAGCACCATACACAGCACTGGCTGCTGCTGTCACTTCCTTTACAGCTATCTCTATAGCCTGCGTGTGGCAGGAGAAGTACTCCACCTCCATGGGCTTCCCCATGAACTCCAGAAACTCCGACTTGGTTAGCTTGCAGGCGCCCTCCCAGTCAATCATGTTCTCCAGGGTGGCCGCCTGTGTGTTGAGGTTGGGCAGGGTGCGCAGCCTGAGGGAGGTGTCCCCCAGCTCCTGCTCCCCCCTGATGGAGATGATCTTGAGGACTGCGAACCTCCTCTCCTGCTCCTCCTCGCTGCAAAGCATGGTCACCAGGATTGCCTCAGAGTGAGCGAACCATGCAGAGGACCGGACGGTCGACATGACAGTCAACTGCACCACCTTGGGCTGGGTGCGGAGGCAGGACAGCTCAAACAGGACATTCCTAGGTCTGTCCACCCAGCTGTTGTTGATCTTCACTTGGAACCAGCAGGGGAAGTACACCATGGTTATGAAGGAGACGATCTCCCTCAGTCTGGCCAGCAGCTTGCCCTTAAGTCCATGGCTGCGGCACCACCAGTCACAGAACAGGTTAGCTGTGGTGAGCCACCTGCTGTGTCCAGTCTTGCCAACTGTCAGTGCAGCAAGATCATTGTCCATCTTGCCACTTCTGATAGCCTTGGTGATCTTGTATCCATAGTGCTGGTCTGAGGAGAGGTCTTTGACTACCTTGTCAGGAAGATCAGGGAGACTTGCCTTCCCCGGGATTGCCGGGAAGCTGAGGGTTCTCTCCAGAGAGCTGACAGTTGGCAGCAACTTCCCCAGCTCTCCCTCCCACAAGTCCTTGCTGCTGGTCTTCCCATCTCTCTGAGTGATCAGCTTCCTCAGCTTCAGCTCATTAGTGTGCAGCTGGCACACAATCCAGAACAGTCTTCTGTCCAGGTATTCCTCCAGGAAGTGGAACATAACTTATGTACAAATACCGATATGCCCTACTATGTTACTGTTTATTGCACAATGTTGTTTTATTGGATTCCATTATATGTTGTTATTACTGTATTGCACATCGTTGCGGGCAAGACCACCCGCATTTCATTGTATACTTGTATGCCATGACAAATAAAACTCTTGACTTGACTTGATCCCACCCCTGTACCCGGTGTTACTGTTGGTGCTGTCTCCAGCAATGAACTCTAGGCTGTCAGAGACTCCGTACTTGGTGCACCACTCAAAGACTTGGAGAGCGAGTGCCTGTGATGATAACATGATGGAGTCCCCAGGAACCTTCTCCTTGATGAAGTGGTCGAGAAAGCGGCCATCTCCGTCAGTCATGGTGTAGATATCCTTCTTCTGGGTGGATGTGTAGAACTTCTTGGTGTCCGGATTGAAGTCTCGAACTTTCGTCTTTGTGATTCTTGAATCTATCATGATAGTCTTGACATCCCCTTCTAGTATCTCCCTCTTCTCTCTAGACTGCACCTTCCTCATCACCTCATCCCTAGCACGGTGAATCTTCTTGGGATCAACAGCCAGGTACTCACTTCCAACTGGCAGTACTTTAGCTGCTATCAGGTCCTGGACAAATCCGGAGGTGATGGCAGCAGCTTGTCTGTTTGTCGCCTCAGTCCTGATGTTGGCTAGAGCAGTGTTTGGAATCTTCAGGGTATTTCTCTTTATCACATTCTCCTCAGCCATGGTCTCAGCTGGAGCTTCAGTGTTCTCTTCCTCCAGCAAGAGCTCTGCCTCAGCAGCACCCCTCCTGTCATCTAACTCCTTCTGATGTTCCTTTTCCTTCTCTGATGTAGCCTTCTTTATCTTGTCATCATTTTCTTTCCGTTCAGCAGCTTTCTGTTGCCTCTTAGTCTCCTTTATATCAGGTCTCATGGAAGCCTTCTGGCCAGGAGGCTGGCTGGTCTTCATGGACATCATGAAAGCCAGCACTAGCTTTAGAATCATCTTCTCTCTCCTACAGTTACAGTCCTGCAGGTGTGCCCCCTCCCTCACACCCCGACTCTGAGCAGGGGAGGATCTCATGACTACAGGAGGCGATGTTGAAGAGGAAGTCCAGCTTGTCCAGGAAGTTCTTCCTGTCCTCCCTATTTAGCCCCCTATTCCAGGCAAAGTTATCCAGAGCAGTCCAGGCCACCTGGATCTTCCGTTCTATGGACTTGTCTTTGATGGTGACTGGGGGACTGAACTGAGCATTGGCCCTCTGCTAACAGCTCACCACCTCCACCCTGACATCCTCTATCAGCTGGTTGATGCTGTAGTTCCTCCTATCCACCCCTTCCTCCAACAGCTTCTTCTCCTGCAGGTAGATGCCGTGCCTCAGGACGCCCCGGAGGGTAGGTAGCTCGGTCTGTGCCATGGGTTCTCCTGGATCTGTCACATCAGCAAGGCTAGTCCCAGCCTCATGCCTGGTCTTGGGACCCATCCTAATGTTACCTGCCTGTTCTTGTTGACAGGGTGTGGTGGAATAATGCAGCAGACACCTTGAAAAAAATTTCAATCTTTAATCTCTGGGTGGTCTGCTCTCTGCATTCAAAACGTGCTGCTTCACTGACTCAGCTTTCTTGTTCTTGTTTCAAATAATTATCTGCTACATAAAACTGTTAGCTTGCAACTAAATAAACATAGATACAATTATTTGTATGAACTGAACATGGATACAATTCTTAGCAATCACAGCATTTCAGTCCACCATTTTGCAGTGTGCAATATTTACATGGCTAACTTAGCTAGCATGCTAGGCTAATTTCCGATTGCTATCTATCTAGGTCGTCCTCGGACGGGCCCTCCATCGGTGCTTCCAGTCATCCCGATCCTCCATGCATCTGGCTAGCTCGCCGGTGCTTTCTGTTCCCGCATCTCTCCTGAGTACGTCCACGTAGGTTAACGTGGGACGTCCTCGTGATCGATGCCTGTGTGTTGGTTCCCACAGCACAAGTTTGCTGGTTGGCATCTCATGGTGTCTCTGGCAGTGACCTGCCAGCCTCATTCTCCTGACTGCCACTTTATTGCTCACCTTTAGCAGTGGTAAACCACTTGAAATTGCATCTCAAACATTCTCTAGCCAAATAAACAATATTCTGAGCTATGTGTGTGCTTCTGCAACATTACTCTCACCTTGAAATAAATTGTAAAACAATCTTTTATCTCTGGGTGGTCTGCTCTCTATATTCAAAACGTGCTGCTTCACTGACTCAGCTTTCTTCACTAAATAATTATCTGCTACATAAAACTGTTAGCTTGCAACTAAATAAACATAGATATAATTATTTGTATTAACTGAACATGGATACAATTATTAGCAATCACAGCATTTCAGTCCACCATTTTGCAGTGTGCAATATTTACATGACTAAATTAGCTAGCATGCTAGGCTAATTTCCGATTGCTAACTAGCATGGTAAACCACTTGAAATTGCATCTCAAACATTCTCTAGCAAAATAAACAATATTCTGAGCTATGCGTGTGCTTCTGCAACATTACTCTCACCTTGAAATAAATTGTAGAACAATCTTTAATCTCTGGGTGGTCTTTAATCTTTAATCTCTCAATCAGTGATGGCCGGTAGCAACTGGTTTGCTGTAGTCTTTGCATGTCAGAAAATTAAAGGCTTTATTGGAAACTAAATAAAAGTTTAAGGACCATTTCCAACTGCAGTAAATATTTGGTTTTGAATGGTGATGATAAAAATTGCCAAAGAAATTACAAATATGAAAAACCATGATTTAGGCGGAAACGGTCAGAAATCCGCCAAAAAGGCAAACAAATTAAAATGTTCAATCGAAAAACGGGGTAGGTAAATAAAGTCAAACCCACTTTTTTGCTTTTGATTATGGTTTATTATATCATAACACAACTTGAAACCATAGGGCCACCTCATTTCTCAAATTTTCATTTCTTGACACACACCTAATGGCCAACTCAGCTTGGCCTAACTGTAGACATGTTCGACAGCCACGCCGTTATCAGACATCTTCGGTAGCTCCTGGGTTCCCTTGCGCTTCTTTTAGGTAATCCTCTGCTTCGGCAACCGACCCAAGCTTCTTTCTCGTCCCTTGTTTGGTTACGATAGCTAGCCTGGCTGGGAATAGTAGCGTCGGTCTGTAGCCCCTCCGCCATAGCTCTGACATGACCTCCCTGTATTCTCCACATTGAGCCATGATCTCCGGTGGGTAGTCTTCATAAATAGAGAAGGACTTGCCTCTTCTAGCCTGGGCCTCCCGGATGATTAGTTCCTTTAGCTGTAATTTATGGATCTGTGTAATTATAGCTTTAGGCTTCCGTCCCTTTGCTGGTTTAGCCATGCTAGCGTGATGGGCTCCATCACATTCCGGAGGGCTAGCCAACACCCAGGATTTCTTGCAGCATATCAGGAAAAAAGCTTGTTGGATGGGGTCCTTCAGTGTTATCTGGTAGACCGATAATTCTTATGTTATTCCGTCTTTTGCGAGACAACTTTGGTGAGCCTAGCTTGAATCTTGGCTAGCTCGGCTAGCTTGATAGTTAGGTCCAACTCGACACGTTGCAAATGTTGGTCCTGCTGGCTAGCCTCCCTCGTGAGCGAGGCGATCTCATTGGTATTGTCCATGATTTTGGTGTGGAGATTTTCTACCTTTTTGTCCAGGTTCGCCACGGCTGCTCTTATTTCGGCTGCCACTGCCACGTGGTAGGCTTCAAAGTGCACCTCGATAAGCTTATTGATAGCCGCCATGCTAACAGGTTCCAGCTTAGTCGGTGTCTGATGTTGTCCCTTATCGGCTATTGTGGACGAAGCACTGTGCTTACTTGTCTGTTTGCCTGCCATGTTTTGTGATAAAAAGTATTATACTGCGGAAAACATTAAATAAAAGAAGTGGGAAAAAGACCAGTGAGGGCATTAAATGTGATCACTTGTAAAAGCTAGGGGAGCGGTTGTAAATGTGGGTCTTTTCATTCCATGACACCGGCCCCGCCCTCAAACAATGATCAACTTTATTATTTTATTGTTGTTAGGAAATACAAGAAATACTAGTTCATTAGTGGTTCATACTGTTGTTTACCAGCTCATACTATAGTTTACCAGTTCATACTGTAGTTTACCAGCTCATAGTGTAGTTAACCAGCTCATACTGTAGTTTACCAGCTCATAGTGTAGTTAACCAGCTCATACTGTAGTTTATCAGCTCATACTGTTGTTTACCAGCTCATAGTGTAGTTAACCAGCTCATACTGTTGTTTATCAGCTCATACTGTAGTTTACCAGTTCATACTGTAGTTTACCAGCTCATAGTGTAGTTAACCAGCTCATACTGTTGTTTATCAGCTCATACTGTAGTTTACCAGCTCATACTGTAGTTTACAATCAATCAAATTGTATTACCCACCTTTTCCACCTGTATATAAAGATCAAAATGTTGGCAGCAAAACATATTGCTGTATCGATGACATTTAGTGTCCGCTCGTCAGCTGTCGCCTCACTTGTTCAGGTCATTCATTCTCCTGTCATATATACCCCCTCCCCCTCCTATCAGACCATCAAGGCCACCTCTCCGCTGGGAGACCCAAGGGTGACCTACAACCTGGAGGACGGGATGGTCCCGGAGACCAACATGCCTGTCCGGTTCTACCTCACCCCCAACCGAGAGGACGGTTCCGCCTCCATCCTGGTCGCCGAGCCCCTGGACTACGAGACCACCAGGACTTTCATGCTCAGGGTGCGCGCCCAGAACGTAGCAGCCGTACCTCTGGCCGCCTTCACCACTGTCTACGTCAACGTCACAGGTTGGTTCAAATGTACAGTACGTATACAGTATGCTTGTGCCAGTTCTGTGTTTCCCCTTTAATGACGAGATGGGATAATTTACCTAGATTCGATTAGATTAAAAACGATTCAAAGTACAGTAAAATGAAAATATGTTTGGCATCCAACCAGAGTGCAAATGTAACAGTAAAGTGCAACAGTAATATACAATGTGCAGGTGATTTAACTGGGTATAAAATATATGAATTGGTACTACTGAGTAATAATGCTAATCGGATATATGTACAGAGTTGTAGTATTAATATATAGAGTGATAAAGGTATAAAGACTGTATGGCAGTAGTTATACTGGCCAGCAGCGTGACTAGTAAGAGTAGGTAAGGGATATGTACAAATAAATAATTAAACAAATATAACATTTAAATATACTTTATGTGTGTGGGGGTGAGGGTCTAAATGTTTCCAATTACACAAGGGGGGCCTGACTATAAAAGTTTGGGAACCACTGCTATAATAGGATATAATTCTCTCTACCCCTTGAACTGATTGTTCCATTGGGTTCCCTAGTAAAATTGGACATGGAAAAGTGGCTGACATTGCACCTGTCATTGGGTGATGATTTATACTGTCTTTGAGCCCTCAGGCACAAAATAACAGTTGCCACACTGTGTTTGAGTATTCTGATGGAGAGTCCACTGTACACCTAAAATCCCATTATGTATGAAAAGGGCTAAAATTCCTTCGTGGTTCACCCCATATGGATGTAAACACCCTGAAATGAAAGCTGAAACTCTGCTCTTTAACCTCATATAGTCATTGTTCTGTTCAAATCTGTACATTGTATTACTATTGCACTTACTGTTTACATTTGCACTCAACCAAAGCCCCTCATAACTGCGTTCGTTTTTCATCACACATAGCCCCAGCTAGAATTGAACCCGAAACTCCCAGGGAGTGTCATGCTCCCCCCGGCCGCGCTACACAGGACCACTTATGAAGCCTCAGAATACACTTCTAGTAAAGTGTTTTAATTGTAGTGGCATAATAGGGCTACTGTATATGGATGGCTAAAATAGGAGAGTACCTTTTAATCCAAGGGATTTGTTCTTAATTAACCCTTAGAGACCCAACCCTAAGGACATAATTCACCCTTAGAGACCCACCATAGACCCACTGTTATTGTCTTCCTAGAGGGGGCAGGGGAGATAGCAGGTCAAAAGTAGATGCCAGTGGTATATATATCTGAAAGCTGCGAATGTTGAGATGCAGCGCATAAATCTGTAATAATCATTGTGTTTTGGTTAAGTGCCTATTCAAATGTTGAAAGGGCGTAGAACATTATGATGGAAGTGTATGAGGGCCATTCCCATACTCAATTATGTCTCATACTGTATGTTGTTGCAGACATTTTTCGGCCCATTTGTAACATAGATTTGGTGCACAATTTTACAATTTATGACCACTTGAGAACTGATAAACATGATTGAAAATCCTGTTTCCCAATCTTGCGTTGCTGGTAGGGTTAGCTCGCCTAGTGCAGCTTTCAATACACAGTAGCAGGAGTTGGTTGGGCTTGACGTGCCGAGACAGCTTGTACACAATCCTCAGCCTGTCTGGCCTCACGTGGTATGAGGCTGCAATCCATCACCTGGAAGACAATAGGCGTGGGAAGAGGACTAACAAGCCAACTCCAAAATGGTTAAATGGGTTTGTGTAGGGCCAACAACCCTACCTGGAAAAAAAGCATGTTACTAAAGCATCTACGATAATTCAAAACTAACTCGACCTGGGAAAAGAAGGGCTCCCACACAGGAGGCGCATGACGCCGTGCAGTGAAAGCCGAAAGGAAGCTGTAAGGCCGACTCCCCTCTAAACCCCCAGGAAAACCACCAGAATTGCCACATGGAACATCAGGACGATGTACAAACCAGGGCAGACAGTCCAGGTAGCACAGGAGATTAGGAACTACAACATCTCTCTCCTTGGCTTGTGTGAGACAAGGTGAACAATTGAACACTTGTGTCTACGTACGTGACTTCTATTTTATACTGCTATACTTATTTTATTTTATACTTATCTTTTTGTCTAGCACAGTCTCTGGAGCGTAACAGAAAGAAGCATTTTGTATAAAAGTATTCTGTACTTCTGTATGACAACTAATAAAGAAACTTGAACTTGGCTACAAGCAGGGCAACTGAGATTGGCATCTGGGGAGATGGTGCTCTACTCCGGTCATACAGAAGAAGGTGCCCCACACACGGAAGGGGTGGCCCTGATGCTGGCTCCGGAGGCACAGTGCTCTCTCATTGGTTGGGAACCGTTGAACCCACAAATCATCACCGCCAAGTTCACCACTAAGAAGGACAACATCAGACTATCCATCATTGTGGCTGGACACCTGCAAAGAAATATTGGGAAAGAAGAAGACAAAACACAAGGAATGGGTCTCAATGGAAACACTCCAGAAACTGAACGAAAGAAAAGAGAGGAAAGATAAACTGAACACAAGCAAAACAAGATCAGCAAAAGCAAAGGCACAGGAAGAATACACCCAAGCCAATAAGGAGGTGAAGAGTAGCATTAAGAAGGATAAAAGAGATCACATAGACAACCTAGCCAAACAAGCAGAAACGGCAGGGCAAGGCAACATGAAATACCTCTATGATCACTAGGAAGTTAGCAGGCAAGTTCCAACAGATGGACAAACCGGTAAAAGACAAACAGGGAAACCCACTTACAACAACAGAGGAGCAGCGGAGAAGATGGGCTGAACATTTCAAATAACTACTGAACCAACCACCCCGACATAGCCAGTGGACATTACACCAGCGGAGAGAACACTTCCAATAAACTGTGATAAACCCAGCAAAGCAGAGATTAAAAAAGCTATTATCTCAACGAAGGACGGAAAATCTGCAGGACCAGATGAAATACCAGCAGAAGCCATCAAGGCCGATTTGAAGACTGCGGTAGATATGCTTCATAGCCTCTTCACCAAGATCTGGGAAGAAGAAAATATTCCAGAAGAATGGAAAGATGGAATCATCATCAAGCTACCAAAAAAGGGAGATCTCACCAACTGCAACAACTACAGAGTAATAATGCTTCTATCAGTACCGGGAAAAGTTATCAACAGAATTATACTGGACAGAATGAGTGTTGCTGTGGATCCCATGCTTCGAGACCAGCCGGCAGGCTTCCGCAGCAACTGATCTTGTACGGATCAGATCGCCACCCTGCGCATCATTATAGAGCAATCCATCGAATGGAACTCTCCATTATACATAAACTTCATAGACTATGAAAAAGCTTTTGACAGTGTGGATAGAGAGACTCTGTGGAAACTGCTGAGGCATTATGGTATCCCAAAGAAAATAATCACTCTGATTCAAAACACCTATCAAGGAACATCATGCAAAGTTCTACATGCAGGCCAACTGTCAGAGAGTTTTGAGGTCAATACTGGTGTGCGGCAGGGATGCATCCTATCACCCTTTCTCTTCCTCCTAGTCATAGACTGGATTATGAAGACCACCACAAAAGGAAAGAAAAACTGCATACAGTGGACCCTATGGACACAACTGGATGACCTTGACTTTGCTGATGAGCTGGCTCTCCTGTCACACAACTACAACCAGATGCAGGACAAGACAACCAAGTTGGCAACTACATCCCTTGAGACTGGGTTGAGAATAAACAGGAAGAAAACCAACCTAATAATGATCAACACCTCTAGCAACAACAGTCACAGTAGGTGATGAATCCATACAAGTTCATTTTCAAGTTTCTTTATTATTTGTCATACAGAAATACAGAATACTTTGCATGAAATGTTTATTTCTGTTTCGCTCCTGAGAGTGTGCTAGATGATAATAAGATAGTATAAATAAGTATAATAAGTAAAAAATAGAAAGTCAAGAAGTCAAGTAAACACAAGTGTAAACAAGAATTGTTCAGTATACCTCTATATACAGTATGCACATCTGGTACAAAAAATGTGAGGTATAGCTTAGCTTGTGGTGCCACCTTGTGGTGGTGAGGTGAAATAAGGAATAAGGAAGAGATGTGCAATTCTCTTACCAATAATATAAATATAAAGTGTAAAGTGTGGTAAAGTGGGTGCTACAGTGTGTTGTTTATTTAAAGTGAGTGTGTGTGCTGTGGGTGTGTTGATGGCTTGTTATTGTTCATTGTTCAATCATTGTTCATTGAGCATCCTGATGGCCTGGGGATAGAAGCTCCTTCTGAGTCTCTGTGCTTGCCATGAGACTCCGGTATCGCTTGCCTGACCGCAGCAGTTCAAAGAGGCAGTTGTTTGGGTGGCTGGAGTCTTTGATTATTCTCTTAGCCTTGCCCATGCACCGCTTGTTGTAAATGCCTTGGAGAGTGGGAAGCCTCCCTCCAATTGTGCGTTCGGCTGAACGGGCCACTCTCTGTAGTCTGCAGTCTTGTGAGTCTTGTGCAGTGCTATTCCCAAACCAGGAGGTGATATTGCTAGTCAGGATGCTCTCTATTGTGCATGAGTAGAAGTTCTTGAGGATCTTCTGACTCACGTTGAACTTCCTTAAGCGCCTAAGGAAGTAGAGGCGTTGTCGTGCCTTATTGATAACACAGTCAATGTGTGTGGTCCATGTCAAGTCCTCGGATATGTGGACTCCGAGGTACTTAAAACTGTTCACTCTCTCAACCGGTGCCACATCGAAGTCAACTCCTTCACTTACCTAGGCAGCATCTTGGATAAGAAGGGTGGCACAGACGACGACATCACAGCCAGAGTAGGCAAAGCCAGAGCAGCCTTCATCATTCTGAAGAACATCTGGTCCTCCAAGGACATCGCCATGACAACCAAAGTGCGGCTCTTCAATTCAAATGTAAAATCCATCCTTCTATACGGTTCAGAGACTTGGAGAATGATGAAAAGAACATTGCAGAAGATACATACCTTTATAAACAGCTGTCTGAAACGCATCTTTGAGATCCGGTGGAATGAGGAACTATGGCTGAAAGGAAGACGGGAACCAGTGGAGAAGCAGATCCTGAGATGAAAGTGGATTGATGGATAGGCCACACTTTGAGGAAACCGGCTACCAGTACTACACGACAGGCCCTGACTTGGAATCCCCAGGGGATGAGGAAGAGAGGGCGGCCTAAGAACACCTGGAGGCGGGACACTGAGGCGGAGCTCAAGAGACACAGAACTAGCTGGGGGGAGGCAGAAAGGACAGCCCAAAGCCGTGTTGGATGGAGAAAAGTCGTAGATGGCCTATGCTCCATTGGGAGCGATGGGCCTAAGTAAGTAAGTAAAGTACAAATGAATAGCTTACAGTAAAAATGTCATATTGCATATATCACAAGTCACAGTCAGGATCAGAAACAGCAGCAAACATCATGCATATGATTGCTGATTATTAGTTTGAACTGAGTTAAATTAACAAACATGGGGCGGCGTGGCTCAGGGGTAGAGCGGGTCGTCCAATGATCGAAGGGTTGGTGGTTCGAATCCCGCTCAAGCCCCATGTCCATCCCACTGCCGTTGTGTCCTTGGGCAAGACACTTAACCTACTTGCCTCGTATGAATGTGTATGCATGTGAATGAATGTCGGTGGTGGTCGGAGGGGCCGTAGGCGATGATTATTCGCCACGCTTCCGTGAGTCTGCCTCAGGGCAACTCTGGCTGCAATTGTAGCTTACCACCACCGGTATGACTGTGTATGAACGAATAATGGACTCTGTAAGCGCTCTGGGGTCTCTGGGGTGTCATGAAGAGCGCTATATAAATCCAATCCATTATTATTATTACAAAGTGATCAAGCTGGAGCTTTGACTGAAGATTGTTCCAAGACCAGGGTGAAAATAATCACCAAAGACAGTTCTGATTCTGGTGAGTTAGTGGTTCCACTGTAGTTTGTGATACAGGACACAGTGGTGAGTTGGTATAGTTTGTGATACAGGACACAGTGGTGGCACGGTGGTGTAGTGGTTAACACTGTCGCCTCACAGCAAGAAGGTCCAGGGTTCGATTCCCGCTTGGGGACTAGATTTGCGCGTTGCCAGGGACCCAGGTGGGGTATCTCCCAGGCTTTTCTGTGTGGAGTTTGCATGTTCTCCCCGTGCTCGCAATTATAATTATTATTATTATTATTATTATTATTATTATTATTATTATTATTATTATTATTATTATTATTATTATTATTATTATTATTATTATTATTATTATTATTATTATTATTATTATTATTATTATTTATTATTATTATTATTATTATTATTATTATTATTATTTTATTATTATTTTATTATTATTTTATTATTATTTTATTATTATTATTATTATTATTATTATGAGTTAGTGGTTCCAGTGTAGTTTGTGATACAGGACACAGTGCTGAGTTAGTGTAGTTTTTTTTATCTCGAATGGACTTTCCTGTTAGGGTGAATCTATGCGTGTAGCATGTAGCATGGAATACGTTTTGGGACGCGGAATTCAGTATGCAGTAAAGGAATATATCATCAGCCAATGGACATATGGATCTACCAGATGGCGATCTATAACTGGGAAATCCTTTTGGGGATCCAACCGGCCACAGGTAAGATCTTTTTCACGTAAATTACATGCTGATCAGGCCTTGTATCTCGCCTTCCAGGAAATATACCAGACCAATCCCATATAACGCTTATATTCAAGACGCTATAAAATGGGAACGTATTGATGAAAAAATTATTTCTTTAAGCCATTTTGAAGGGACTGTTTATAGTGTCAATTGACAATGAGAATGGACAGATAGCAATACTATAAAGTATAGATTTAGCTCTACTAACAGCCTCACGCACAATGAAACCTTATTATGATATGCTGGCCTTATAGAGTGAAATTAGACTGATCCAAATGGCCCCGAATGTCGGTCCTTATCCAACAAAAAACCCAGGTACTCAGCTATGTGTGTTATTTGCTTCTGTAAAGGGCTGAGTTGTTGGGGTATGGCATTTTATGTGATAAAATGTCATAATCTTAGTCGTATTAGTGTTCAACACAAGATGGAACTGGGTTAAGTTTTCCTGCAAGATGTTAAAAGCAGTCTGGAGTTTAAATAGGGCACTGTCTAGCGAGCATGGAATAGAGTAAAAATGTTTACTTTTGTGTCCACTAATCCATCATCAAGGTTATTTAAGTAAATACTGAAGAGATTTGATTTGATTTTATTACGGATCCCCATTAGCTGGTGCCATAGCAACCAGCTAGTCTTCCTGGGGTCCACACAAAAAAAACATACAAAAACAATTATTATTGCAAAACAAAATTATTAAAAGTCAGTACTCAACACACAATGCATAATGAAACTAACAATTAAGATGGCTAAAATTACATGCAAGTGTAGCATGGTGGATTATCCCTGTTTTATGGGAGTGGTTGTACACGGCCACCGGGTAGCGGAGTGCAGTAGAGCTTAATCTAACTGGACCCCCGCCTTTGGCCAGGAACGTCAAACTGGAGGTCGAGCAGCAGGAGCGGATGGGGCCTAGGATTCACTGACCTAGGGGGTGGCACTCTGGTCATTCTGGCCCTCCAGGGCGGTCAGCAGTAGCTCCCCACACACCCTCACTTCCCCCAGTATTTCCTTTAGCCCTCCCACACCCGGTGACAGTAAGATGGATAATGGTTTTCGCTCCCCAAAGCAGTACCCTTCCTTAACACTTTGAGCGCCACGCCTGGTTTTCCGTTTTACCGCTTGAATGCCACCATCGGCGCCAATGTTAACGTTAATATCGCCTAATCTATGTTTTAAATTATGGCTATGTGTCTATGAAAATCATCTTTTAGTGGAATATTCCACAACGTTGATATTCATCGGCCTTTATATGAATCGTTTTCAAATAAACGCTAGATGATCAATATTATAGGTGCACGCAAGCACATTACGGCCGCGCACTGATAATCGCTCCGTTGATTTCCTCACAGACTTTTACAGTGAAACCGAAAGAAGACATTTCACAAAACAGCTTATAACTTCATCAAACTTACTCTGATTATCCTACCACTGATAACATAGAGTCCTTACCTGACATCAGATGGTATCCAACTGGTATATTCCAATTCCTGATCACCATTCGAAAAAATCGATAAGTGTATGGATCCAACGCGAGACTGTAGATCTCCATGATCCGCGGGGATCTGAGGCTCCAGAATGAACTGTGGTAACCCCGGCTGGATCAGTGAACTGGAAAATGTGGAGTACCGGATTTTTTTCCCCATCATTTTCATTGAGTCCATTCCAAAATCACTTATGTCATCTGGGAGACGACAGGGGGCGCTTTTTTCCACAGTGATCACCGGCGCAGCTCGGCTATACTCGGGTAGGCTCGGGTGATGCCATAATTTTTCAGATCGCAAAAAAAAAAAAAAAAAATAATCCGAGAAATCTCGTGAGTGGCACGCAACCACCTATAAAAAAACCAGAGAAATCTCGTGAGTGGCACTCAAAGTGTTATGACATGTAGAGACTTTAACAATGAAATATGGAGGTAGGGGTGGAAAAGGGTTAAATAATAATAGTATTACCCGGACAAAAAGGGTTAAGACACGGACTCAGTAACAGACACACACACCGTATTCCCATCTACGTCTCCTTTATATATTACCTGGTTAATCAAGATACAGGGTTATACCTCAATACACAAATTATGTACACTATATTCACTCTGGGCACCTAGTTTTCTCACTCTTTATTACCGACACAGTAAACACCTCTTCCCCTTAACAGTTATATTATCGTACTTGGCCATCGCGTCCCGCTCTTAAGCCTATCGAGATATACCTCATCTCATGTACCTATTGTACTCCATCAACGAAAAAAACAAGTACACCCACACCTGCCGGGTCCCGCCCCTATGGAGGCGTAGCCTATAAGACAGTAGGCATGGTCACCAAACACTATTCCTCTATTTTCGTTTCCATCATAACGGTCGCAGTGCACCTTATGTAACTAGTTGTTATGAAAAGATTAGAGAAATTGCGTAATGTTGAAGGCCTACCGGAGGTTTGCTTACCACTGGAATCTTCGGGGCATGTTTCAGCGACACGTCGGGCCTATGTTGATGTTTCCTCGTCTGACGGCAGCAGGCCAAGGAGCAGCGTACAAGGTTTGGCTATCGAGCCGGCTTGTACAAAGGTAGGCCCTGTGTCATCAGGCATTAATGTCGGTATTAGTAATGCTGTGAAGCATGTTTCGGCGCCAGGGCCGGGGTGGCTTGGTGAACGTTCCACTGCAGTGGACGATTTCCTGGCGATCCTGGAGCACGCTGCTAACGCTAATGCTACTGATGCTAATGCTACTGATGCTACTGCTAATGCTAATGTTGATGCTGAAATGGGTCGTTGTTCTAATATTCCCCGCCGCGGGACGTTGCCGCTTTTCCCTCCTCTTGCCCGGTTCATTGATGAAGGTCAGTCGGTTGCTAATGTGGGGGGTTTCGCTGAGTCTTATTTACCTTTTTTACGGGTAAAAGGGCTAACAACGGGGTGCAGGCCGGGTGTACCGTGGCTACGTAGCCAGGTAGCTTTGTTCCTGTGCCACGGCGGGGATGAACGATGTCCCACCCGGCCGATGCTTGAGAGCGAATCGGCTTGGAGGGTGGCAGTATGGACGGATGAGTGGTATACTGCTGCAGGATGGTTTGTAGCGGCGGCCAGTGTTATGGCTCAGCTGGCTAGTTTCCTATCCACATTGGCGTCGAGTAGTGGGGCTATGGGTCCAGCCGACATTGTAAACATGTTGCATGTTTGTGGTGTTATAGAGATCTTGACTCAGTCGCAAGCTATAACTGCGGGGAGGATTAGGATGCTATCAACGTTTGCTGTTAGGCATGTTTGGTTGGAGCACTCTCCTCTTGGGGAAGAGGATAGGTTTTCTCTCCTCACGACTCCTTTTTCCACGGAAAGACTGTTTGGTCGTTCTGTGGAGGCGCAGGCAGTTGTTGATCTGGGTCCCACACCGCCTCACGCTGTGCAGCCAGAGGTGGGAGCACGGCCTCGTCAGCGACTGTGGCGAGGCCCTCGACAGGCGGCCATGTTTCCCCCGCCAGTGGTGCCCTGGGCGGAGAGTCAACAGGGTTCCACAAGGCCGACAGCCTTGGCGGCCGAGGGATCGGCCATTTTGGGTGAATTCGGCTTGGATAAAACAAGCCGTCGTCATTCTGCCGCGAGCAGCCCGCTCCCCGTTCAATCCTCTCTCTGTTACCCACGGAAGCGGGGCTCTGATCGTTTTCCTTCGGCTGCGGGCCGCGAACCTTCTTTGAAGCGCATGCGGCCCCATTCTTCACTTCTCATGGGGACAGGGGCTGACACCCAGTTGATGGCTGAGCCTGGGTCTGTCCGTGAGAATGTTGTGCTGTCGCGTGGCTCCTGCACCACACGTTGTGTGATGGATGAGCCTGGTGTTACAGCTGCCACTAGCTACAGTGGTGAGCAGGGGGACTCGAGGCCTCTTCTGTTGAATGCACAGCAAGGGTTACCCCGGCCTCGCCTTCGCCAGGCGGGGTATCACGCTGATGCCTCCCACTCCCGTGAGAGCGGCAGTGGTCTGCAAAGAAGAGGCGAGCGTGATTTGGGTGATAGCAATATCACTGCAGGGCTTCGGCGTGTAGGAGCCCATGGGGTCCTCATGCCTTGCGTGTCTAGCTGCAGAACAACTCCTCAGCATGCGCTAGAGGGGTGTTCAGGGGGGGGGGGGGTGTGTCAACCAGTTTGATGACAGCTTCTCCCGTATCAAACCAGCCCTTTCTGTCGGGGTCCCCCCTTGGGTGCGTCGCACAGCGGGAGGGACCGGGCCAGCTATCTACTGTTCCTTGCGGCCCAGCGTCAGTTGACGGCGGGTGCGCTGTGGGATTATTTTCACATATGGCGACAAGAATGCCGTTTGGGGGGGTGGATAGAGAGAATGTTGAGGGAGGGGCTTGTGTTACAGTTCGCACAACCCCACCCTCCGTTCTCAGGATTGGTGCCGACCCTATTGTCAGGGTCAGAAGCAGTGACAGCCCAGGCCGATGAGATCCAATCTCTGTTGGCGAAGCAGGCCGTCGTCGTGGTCCCGAGAGAGGACGCAATGTCAGGCGTCTACTCCCGTTATTTTCTGGTACCCAAGAAAACAGGGGGGGTCAGACCTATACTGGATCTGTCCGCGTTCAATCGGTTGATTGTAGCGAGACCATTCAGGATGTTGACCGTCAAACTCCTTCTGCTTGCTGTCAGAAGGGGAGACTGGTTCACCTCCATAGACCTGAAGGATGCGTATTTTCACATCCTGATTTTACATCCTCACAGGAAGTTCCTGCGGTTTTTGTTTCAGGGCGTAGCGTACGAGTACCAGAGGTTGCCGTTCGGCTATTCTGTGGCTCCCCGCACATTCACCAAGTGCGTAGCGACTGCGCTGGAGCCTCTACGTCGTCGGGGGATACAGGTTCTATTCTATCTTGACGACATTCTACTCCTCAGTCGTTCGGAGGAGGTTGCCAGGTCTCATACCAGGCTGGTGGTGGAATTCCTCACCAGGCTGGATTTTGCTGTGAACTGGAAGAAGAGTACACCTCTTCCCAGTCAACAGGTGGAGTACTTGGGCTTGACGCTGAGGTCAAGGCCCATGATTGCAACCCTCTCGGAGCAGCGGAGGGTGTCTATCCGCGCTCGGGGGTTTCCGTCTGGGAGGGACGGTCACGGCGCTGCAAGTGATGCGTCTGCTCGGTATGATGGCATCTGCTCACACGGTGGTTCCTCTTGGCCTCCTCTTCATGATACAGAGGTGGTTTCCCTCTATGGGAATAGATCCGGTGAGGGACAAATGGAAACGGTTGACGGTTCCTTTGTCGATATGGGGAGATCTCGCCCATTGGAGGAGGCTGGGTATCCTCACCATTGGGGTCCCCATGGGCGGCAGGCGCTCACACGTCACGGTCTTCACCGACGCCTCTCTCACGGGTTGGGGAGGGACGTGTCGGACCCACGCAGTGGGGGGCAGCTGGACGAAGGTTCATGCTGGCCCGTCTACCCTGCACATCAATGTGTTGGAATTGAAGGCGGTCCTCCTGGTCCTCAAACGGTTCGACCACCTGGTGGTAGGCGAGCACGTTTTGGTCAGGACAGACAGTATGACGGCAGCGGCGTATATCAACAGGCAGGGTGGGACTCGTTCCATCCGCCTGCACCGGGTGGTGGTCGAACTTTGGCTATGGGCATCTCGCAGGCTGCGCAGTCTGAGGGCGGTCCACATCCCTGGTGCAGAGAATGTGGGCGCGGATATGATGTCTCGGGGCGGTCCTCGTTACGACGAGTGGGAACTCCGCCCCGACATAGTCAGACAGATCTGGGATCGGTTCGGGGAGGCCTCGGTAGATCTGTTTGCGAGCCGACGCTCTCACAAGTGCCCCTTGTGGTTCTCGGTCAGTCGAGCAGATCATCCCCCCTTGGGTGTGGATGCCTTCTCGATCTTTCCATGGCCGCCCGGTCTTCTGTACGCCTTTCCTCCTGTACAGCTGTTGGGTCAGCTGTTGGAGCGGATACGGAGGGAGCGCAGGACGGTGGTCCTGGTCGCGCCGGACCGTGGCACGGCAGTGTGGTTCCCGGTCTTGATCCAGCTACTGGTCGCTCCACCTTGGGTTATTCCTTGGTCGGCGACGGCCCTCTCGCAGCAAAACGGGTCACTGTTCCAGTACCCGGTGTTGGGCAAACACCTGTTGGTGTGGCTGGTGGGAGGGTAAGTCTGGAGAGGATGGACCCTTCTGTGGTTAATACCATCATGAATGTGCATGCTCCCTCCACTGTCGCGCTTTATGCGGGCAGATGGTGTATGTTCCAAGAGTGGTGTAAGGCGGGGAGCTGGGACCCAGTCTCCTGCCCCCTGGATGTTGTCCTTGGTTATCTCCAGTCTCTCCTTGGTAGACTGTCGGCTTCGACAGTGAGGGTATATGCGGCAGCTATATCCTCCTATCATGAGGGGTTTGAGGGGAATGTCTTGTTCAGCCACCCTCTTGTGAATCGTTTCCTGCTTGGCGCTCGACGCGCTAAGCCGGTGCAACGCTCTTTGGCTCCGACTTGGGACCTTCAATTGGTCCTTGGTCGGTTGTTCTTGGCCCCGTTTGAGCCGCTCGAGCAGGCGCTGTTGGGACTGCTGTCTTTCAAGACCGCGTTCTTGCTGGCTGTCACCTCCGCTAAACGCGTGAGTGAGCTCTGTGCTCTTTCGGTACGTCCAGAGTGCCTGTCTTTTCGTTCCGATTGCGGTGCCACTCTGCGGCCTAATCCTGCTTTCATGCCTAAGAATATCCTAAGAGTATCCTATGCCTAAGAGTTCCTTCCGCTCCAGGGATATTGTGGTTCAGGTGTTTCGTCCGCCTCCTCACGCTAGTGAGTTAGATGCGGGCCTTCACCTGTCATGTCCGGTCCGTGCTTTGGGAATTTACCTCAGCCGTACTCAGGACCTCAGGGTTACCGATCAGCTTTTTGTCTGTCACGGTGGTTCTCGTGCCGATAAGGCACTATCGAAGCAGCGCCTGTCCCATTGGTTGTGCGAGGGCATTGCCCTCTGCTACACGTTGGCTGGGCTGGATCCCCCTGGGGGCGTCAGGGCGCACTCCATTCGTGGGGTGGCTGCCTCTGCCGCTCTCCTGGGTGGGGCCTTGGTGGAGGACATCTGTGCTGCAGCTTCATGGTCCTCCCCGGGCCCCTTTGTAAGGTTTTACCTCATGGACATGACCGGGGGTTCTGTCTCCCAGGCGGTTCTGGGGTCTGTGGCCTTTCCTGCTTCCCGTCCTTTGGTAGGGTAGCAGGAGTGTGTGGGTATGGGCCACAGTGTGTTAGGGCACACGTGGTTCCGCCTGTGCTGTGTGTTCAAGGGGTTCTTGTTCCCTCTTGCTCGCACTCGCAGGTGGAGTTGACTGCGCCCTCCCTTCATTAGGAAGGATGGGGTGACGGGGCTCCCCAACCCCTTGATGTGGGCTTACGGGTCCTCAGGGGGTACATTTGTCGGGCCTCGCGTCCGCTCTACCCCATATCTCGATAGGCTTAAGAGCGGGACGCGATGGCCAAGTACGATAATATAACGTAAGGTTATGTATATAACCTAGTTATATGAGTACTGGCTAAGCGTTAAGTGAGCGTGGGTTATTGAATTGATTGATTGATTGCTAATTTTATTACTGTCCGCCTTGTTTCCAACTGGTTAAGTTTAGGCCCTCTTTCGAATTTGGTTAAGGTTAGAGTTTGGAATCAGGGCTGGTGGTCTATCGCCCTGCTCTAAAGACAAACTCTCCGAAAGAGGGCCTAAACTTAACCAGTTGGAAACCAGGCGGACAGTAATAAAATTAGCAATCAATCAATCAATCAATTCAATAGGCCATGCTCACTTAAAACAGCGCACCTACCAGCTGCTTCTATTGAAAGTAGGTAAAAATAAAATTATTTTTTTTGCAATCAATCAATCAATCAATTCGTGCAATTTTTATTTTGTTCCACAATGACTCATGGCCCATCAATTACATCATCCAACATTGTTTAAGCAACTAAGATATTCGCCGTGACAGAATCGGTTTTTATTTAGTCGTTATGACGCTATCAACATATCCATTCAGTCCACCCTCACTTAAAACAGCGCACCTACCAGCTGCTTCTATAGAAAGAAAAGAAAAATTAAAAAAAGAATTACAATTAATCAATCAATCAATTTGCGCGATTTTTATTTTGTTCCACAATGACTCATGATCCATCAATTACATCATCCAACATTGTTTAAAGAACTAAGACATTCGACAGAATCGGTTTTTATTTAGTCGTTATGACGCTAAACATATCCATTTGTAAAGATTATTGTCCGCCATCTTGTTTTTTTGTACGAAGTCGCACGGCGGAGTGATAGTAATTCGGTTGTGGGCGGGTCCTGGGACCAAGAGCGTGGGATTATGACATACATACGTGTAAATTGACTGTTTCAGCCAATCAGAATCGAGAAATTTGCATGCCGTTGTATAAAAGGAACCACACATTATTATCACACTAAAAAAAAATGAAAAGTGGGCCCACATTACCAAACAAAAGTCCTAGCTAAAGCCGGCTTAAAATGGTTGGGGTACCCCTATGCACTGCTGCCAGCGTTCATTCAAAGCAATGTTTATCTTCGCCCCTAGGGCCTGCACCACCCAGTGAATTGTATATGATACCGGTTCAGCACTCAAAGCGCCGCTGTACTTATCAGAGAGGGCGGGCCCACTCTCACCACCACTTGTCCGGGTGGTAAGATGGCCGTCGGGCGATCCCGCGATAACAGCCAGCGGGCCGGGGTAGGCAGCTGGGGCAGTGGCGTGGTCTGGAGGAGCGTGCTGTGTTGTGGCGACCTCTGCTGGGGAGAAGAGGCGTCCTCTGCTGGGTCGAAGAGACGTCCACTGCGGGGCTGAAGGGACGAGCTGACGCGCGGGCTAAGCTGTGGTGCTAACCTAAACACAGCTAAACTGTGGGTCTTGGTGGACCCTCCTGCTATCGCCTATATAGCTAACGCACTGTGGGCTATGTCTAGCACCTGTCTTCGGCGACACTTGCCTGGTGGTGCACTCACAGTGTCTATAGCCCCTTAGCCACAAGCTAAAATACTGCATACACTTCTAGTATAACCCGTGGTATTACTGAAGTTTATTCCTTTCTCTGTTTCATTAGTCAAACACTCCACTATCGCCTGTAGTTCTATAATAACCCGGATTGTAGCAGAGTCTCTCTATCTCTCCCGCTTGCTCTCAACGGGGCTCTTCGAGAGCGCACGTCTGCTCACGTCCACGTTCCACGTCGAAGAGGCTTCCTCCCTCTTCCGCTCCCCAGGTAAAACAGCGTCTTCCTCATCTCCTTTCCTCTCTGCTCCGCCTGCCACCACCGCCCCCTGCTGGAGACCGCAATCCGGTCCCACTATGGGACACTCAAGGAAGGAAAAGGATGATCTAGTTGCACGTTAATAATCCATATTCCGGCCGGAGGGATGAAAGTGAACCTCGCGTTATTTGTCCGGGCGGGATATCAAAGAGAACCACTGGTTACCACGTCTTTGTGCACACAGGGGAAGTAAAAGGTTACGTTAGCACTTCTGAATAATAGTAGAATATTCAGGATGCTACACAAGCACAGAAACAAAAAAACAAAACAAAAAAGAAATACTTTACAGTGTTAAATACAATTTAAGATTATTTTTAAAAGTGAATCTACTGTAAATGCACCAGAGGTTTTGATGCAGGTTATTCCAAAGAGTTAATGCTCTAAAAATAAAATATCTCCTTAACCTCTTAAGCCCTATTTTCTGAAAATCCGCCTAAAATACATACCCAAGTAAATGGAATATTGCTCCACTTCTACAAGGTTCATTTGCATATTCTTGGTATCTAGGGACAACTATGGACCTCAGTGAATGTATTCCCAGTGTCAGAAATATTGTGTCTATTACTACCACACTAACAAGGATTAAGATAATGTTCCTCATTAGTTCCTACTAAAAACAAGATTACAAACATCTCAAAACAAACTGGTCAGACTACTGCTTGACCTTACTCCTAAAACCCACCTCACCCCTGTCCATTTTGACATCCTAGGATGGCTTAGAGTAGACGACAGAGGTCTACAAGATACACTACACCACTAAGGTAACCATGTACATGTCAAAATACTTCCCAAAGGTCAGTGAATACCACGACCACAACACCAGAGGGCGTTCCACAAATCATGTCCAACCCAGATTCGGCTCAAACAAGGGACTAAACATGTTTCTCAATTTTGCCACAACAATGTGGAACTCCCTTTGAACTGCTGCGGTCAGGCAAGCGATACCGGAGTCTTAAGGCGAGCACAGAAAGACTCAGAAGAAGCTTCTATCCCCAGGCCATCAGGCTGCTAAACGAACAATAATCACTATGCAACAACCATCAAATGCACACAGCACACACACCCACACGCACACACTCACTCAAACAAACAACACACTGCAGCACCCACTCTCCACACTTTAGATCACACAAACACACTTACACTTTATATTTATTGATAAAGGATTTGCACTACAACTCGTACACCTACTGTGAATTGTACCTAAATTGCACCTCGTCCCATTTCTCCATTTCTGCCTTGCACTATATAGTATTGTATATTAGTACACTGCACAGTATTGTATATTGTATGGTAACTACGTCTATTCTGCATCGAACATTGTACATATGTCTAAACTGAACACTGACCTCATTTTTTTTACTTCTAATTTTACTATGTTATTTTATTTCATACTTATCTTGTCTTGCACAGTCTCTGGAGCGCAACAGTAAGAAGCATTTTGTATAAAAGTATTCTGTACTTCTGTATGACAACTATTAAAGAAACTTGAAACTTGAAACCTACCCACAGCCGTAAAATAATGTGAATCCCTACCCACCTTCAAAACCGGTCTAAAAAAGAAACTACGGGAGGCCGCAATTCGAAACTGGCCCCGGTAAATGTACAACCCCCCCCCCCCCCCCCCCCCCCTCAAATGTATATATTCTCTTTTAGAAACTCTTGTCTGTAAATAAACAGTACTGTATATTTGTATATCTTGTATGTCATAAATGTCTGGATGTAACAGTGCTGTATATCTGTATGTCATGAATGTTATGAATTGAAAGTGGGGGACCCTGATGTAATCAAGACAAAAGTCTTTCTCTGGTCTGCATCCCCTTAACAATTGTGCCGTACTGTATTGTACCCATTCTGCAATCTGTTAATAACATTTTCAATCAATCAATTTCAGATGGTTTCAGCGGAATTGTGCTGCTAGGGCAACAGCTTGGACCCTAGTTTCAGGGGCGTCCATTTGGTATGGCAAGGTATGGCACTCGCTATACCTTGGCAAATAAAAATGTAAATTTTTTTATTTTTTTTTTTTTACAATTTTGTATGTTGATTTAGAATTCGAATGTCAACATTAAGAACGAAGCTTCGAACTATTCGGTACAGCCCTAGCATGTTTTGATATTGTCAATTATCTCACTTTTACTAGGTGACTTTTGCTGTGACTAACTGAAATATGCCCAAAAAAAAGGAAAATGGACATATGGACGTTTTTTTATCAAAGGGCAGCAGAGACAAGTGATACAGGGATACAGGTAAGGTCGGCTTAGTGATTATAATAGTGCAGTTCAGCATTCAGTAACCCATACTTTTTGTGAATGTGTTTTTGATACTACATTCTGTCGAACACGCACCTCAAAACCGTACCTAAGGAAAATTGGCTCAATTGCAAGAAAAGTAATAGACCGTTATGATATTACATTCTGCATAATTCGTATGCAAAATATTGTGGTTCCCTGCTTTAGTCTGTTGACACATTTCTATACTAAAAATGCTTGTGTAGTCCTGTGTCATACCTAAGTGTCATATAACTGAATTGTATAGATACAACTCACCAAAAGTGACTATTGCACAACTGATTTGACAAAAAAAAATCCTTCACCATTGATTGATTGATTGATTGAAAAGTTTATTAACAGATTGCAGAATGGGTACAGTACAGTACATCTCAATACATACAATTGTTAAGGGGATGCAGACCAGAGAAAGACTTTCGTCTTGTTTCCACCAGGGTCCCCCATTTTCAATTCATCATAACATATGACATACATGACATACAGATAGACAGTACTGCTACATCTATACATTTATGACATATCAGATTTGCAAATACAGTACTGTTTGTGATACAAAAGTGTCCAGAAAAGGAGTGTATATACATTTGGCGTAGAAACTGTACATTGGAGGAGGTTGGTGGGGTGGGGTTGGGTGAGGGCTGTACATTGGAGGTGGGGGGGGGGGGGGGGGGGGGGGGTGGGTAGGGGACACACACACATTTTACACTGTACATTGGAATGTTGACAAAGCCTTACTTGGTCATTTACTGTACAACTAGGTTAGGACATTTGTAGGGGCCAGTTTCGAATTGCAGTCTCACGTAGGTGTTTTTTGAGAGTATTTTTGAAGGTGGGTAGTGATTCACATTCCTTTACAGCTTTAGGCAGGGCGTTCCACATTGATGTGGCATAATTGCGAAACGTGTTTAGTCCCTTGTTTGAGCCGAATCTGGGTTTTACATGATTTGTGGAGCTCCCTCTGGTGTTGTGATCGTGGTATTCACTGACCTTTGGGAAGTATTTTGACATGTACATGGGTACCTTGGTCGCGTAGTGTATCTTGTAGACCAGGCCCATTGCAAGTTGCTGTACTCTGTCGTCTACTCTAAGCCATCCTAGGTTGTCAAAGTGGGCAGGGGTGAGGTGGGTTCTAGGAGTCAGGTCAAGTAGTAGTCTGACTAGCTTGTTTTGAGATGTTTGTAATTTGTTTTTTAGTGCCTTTGAGGTGCTTTGGTACCATGAGGTGCAAGCATAGTCGTAGTACCCTTGAATGAGTGCTCCTGCTAGAGTCTTCAGGGTATTCTTGTTTACCAGAGAGGAGATCCGGTACAAGAATCGCGTTC
>NC_140166.1:115548907-115641407 GCF_963971535.1 Notolepis coatsorum
GCGACAGTGGCTCAGGAGGTAGAGCAGTCGTCTGGCAATCCGGAGGTTCCCGGTTCGATTCCCGCTCCTCCCGGGTAGCGTATGGCATGAGACCATAAATGCGTCCGGCTCAATGTACAGTCAGGCCACAATAAGCCAAAACCGAATGAGTTAGTAGGCAAGTTGTGCTTCTGTGATCAGCAGGTTTGAAAAGAAAATGCTGGGAAGCAGAGGGCTAAGGTGTGTCGATCCAGAGGTGTCTGGATGGTAAGGCCTAAGGGTGCAAAGGGACTCAGCCTAATACTGCGCCCGAAGGTAATATGGGGACCTCTTCCGTTCACGGGAGGATACCTGCCCTGGAAGTGGAGACCTGCATCTCTGTTGGGGGACGGGGTCCGGCATCAGATACAAGGCAGCCCTAAGAAGCTGGTTGTTTCGATGTACGGTCTACCTAAATCTTATCAAGTTATGGGGGGAGGTGTATCTGAGTAAGGGAAGTAGTGCATCCGAACGGGAGGGGTGTACTCTAACTGGAGGGAGGTTGAAAGGATAATTGATAATTATATTTACAGGTTGTAGGCAATTATAAATGTTGTGTTCTATTGATACTGAAAGCTGTCTAACACTGTGAAAATATGTTTGATTTGAAATTACAGTAACCACATGATTCCAAATGACTTCTAAATGTTTTTTAAGAGTTATAGGCGAATCTCCTAATTCTAATTTGAAAGAATTAATCTACAAAGGATTTAATTTGAATAACTAAATTCTCTTAAAGAACTGAAAGGGGACGGTTTTTAGCCTACCCCAGACATCACCAAATTGTCGGAACTGGTCTGAGAACAGATCGACACACAGACGAACGAAGGAGAGACTAACTACATTCCATAATCCGTCATCGATGAAGATTGTTTTCTTGCTGCTTATTTTAGTTGAATCCTGTTACCCAGATTAATTCAAAAACTTGTGAAAACCAGTACATTTTTGTTATTAGCAAGATCCTAGAGAAAAACCTTGTCATAGTGGTTTTTCTGTTAAGGGTCTTACCACACAGTGCAATTTTTACGAGAACCGCTTTGAAAAACGACCTTGTGTGGACGATTGTTTCATTAAAGCTCCTTGCATTTATGCACTGAATAATCAGTTGTCCTAAGCCTTTTTTACCCACACGTCCGACATCTGCATTTGTGACCGGTGGTCAAACACATACGCAGGAACTAGGCCTAGAGTAGCCTTCATTAGATACGACATAGCCTTTGTAATTTACAACACACTACAACCAGCTAGTGATATGTCGCTAGTGAAGTGTAGCGTTACAGCCAGCTAGTGATATGTAGCTAGCGTAGTATAGCGTTACAGCCAGCTAGTGATATGTAGCTGGCGTAGTGTAGCGTTACAGCCAGCTAGTGATATGTAGCTAGCGTAGTGTAGTGCTACAGCCAGCTAGCACCACCATACCTCCAGCATAATTTTTCCCCTCACTCCCCCTCCAGATATAAACAATATTTTTTTCAGATATAAAATGTTCTCTTCCTCCTCTTTTCACCCTCTCCTCCAGATGTAAACGACAACGTTCCATTCTTCACTTCATCTATTTACGAGGCGTCAGTCACAGAGGGGGCGGAGTCAGGTACCATGGTCTTCCAGGTGTCAGCCAATGACCTGGATCTAGGGCTGAACGGCAAGGTGAGAGAACACACAAACACACACACACACACACACACACACACACACACACACACACACACACACACACACACACACACACACACACACACACACACACACACACACACACACACACACACACACACACACACACACACACTTCAGAAACAAACATAGTATCAATGAGAGCATCAATAAATACACCTGAGTGATGTCTAGTAAAGAAAATATATTTTAATAACTTAAGCAACTCACACAGCAAAAATGAAAAAACTGCAGGTAACATATAATGATGCATTGTTTTAACTCATTCATCGCCAGTGATTACCCTCATCCCTGTAGTCAATGGGCCACGCTAAAAGATAGGCATTTTCACTGTGCGTCACAATGTTTGCAGACCTATAAAAGTATTCTGTACTTCTGTATGACAACTAATAAAGAAACTTGAAAACTTGAAACTATAGCTATGGAGACAATACTATGGCTCCTTTGACAGTCACTATCTCTCATCCAACATGTAAAAAAGAGGAAATTCTTTCATGTATACATTCGCATGTTATCCCATGGTGAATATTTTATAGTTTCAGAGTGATCTGGGCTAATTCCTGGAAGCTGAGTTATGGAGCGCTATGTGCATTTTGCGAAAATCTTTGCGTTGCCTCGCCTGGACACGATATTATTTACAAATCAAAGGTATATAATAGGTATTATGTTTCATCATGAAGGCATCAAAGGGGGGGGGGTCGTTTTGTGATGCTCTGATCATCAGCAACGGCATACGTTTTGAATACTACATACACTGATCGTTGCGATCGATGTGAAATCATTGTCGGATCAAATTAGGTTTGATGTCATATACAGGTGCAGCTCAATAAATTTGAATATCGTGGAAAAGTCTATATATTTAGCTGTATTGATGCAGTCATTTGTGCAAAAGGAGCCCCAACCAAGTACTGAGTGAACATACATGAACATACTTTTCAGAAGGCCGACATTTCTATATACAAAAGAAAAATACATCTATTTTTTATTTTTTATTGGTGATACAGAATTTTGGGCTTTCATGAGCTTTAAGACATAATCATCTAAATTAAAACAAATAAAGGCTTGAAATATTTTACTTTGTGTGTAATGAATCTATAATCTACGAGAGTTTCCCTTTTTGAATTGAATTACTGAAATAAAATAACTTTTCCACAATATTCAAATTTATCGACCTGCACCTGTAGTCCTTACCTTTGCTAGGAGTTATTCCAAAAAGAATATTCCAATTATCTGATCGCGATTTCCAGTATTGATATCCATCGGGTCTGTGGCATGAAATGGCACAAAATATGCATCAATTGTGCTCCACATTGCTCGAATGAAGCGTTTCACTTGCCGGGGTCCAAATTCTCCGCCCGGACCATATAAATTGTAACACACAATGTGAAATAAGGTTTCAAGGGGTAGGCGATACTGCCACCTAGCAGGATGTGGCTGGCATTGCACTCTCTGGGTCTCAGAATGAGTTCCAATGATAACACAGAGGTCCGTGAGAGTGTATAGAATATTAAAATTAAAAAATATAAAAACTGACCAAATAACGAGTATACTCGTTATTGGCGGGGAATGAGTTAAGCTCCCAAGATGGACTAGTGCAAGCTATTTGTTTGTGACAAAACATTTCCCCACCTTCCATGCTCTGCTGAGGAACTTGATGTTTAAATGTATGTGTCAGAAAATAAAACTACAGACATCACAAAACAAGCTAATCAGGGTAATACTAAGGCTACCTGCCCGAACCCACCTTGACCCATCTCACTTTGAGATCATGAGATGGCTTAAGGTGGAAGACAGAGTAAACCAGATAGGGATGTGCCTAGTTCACAGAATAGTGCACGGGGTAGTGCCAGTGTACTTTAACAACTACTTCAACCGAATCAGAGACACCCATGCATACCAAACTAGGCGCAGCACAACTGACTTTGTGCCAGTCAGATTCAGGAGCTGTATGGGGAAGGAGTCATTTCTGTATTCAGCAGCTATCTATTGGAACAGTCTGCCCAGTGAACTGAAAATCGTAGACAATGCCGTTAGATTCAAGTCCAGCCTGAAGACATGGCTCAAAAGGGACTATACTTGACCTAGACACTTAGCTTAAGGCACCCTTGCATGTTGTATGAGTCTGTTATGTATATAAATGTTAAATGGTATATGTGATGTGTTGTGATGTCACGTTTTGTATGATGCATGTATTAAGCATCACACTCCCCCACCCCCTTACAAAGACCACAATGGAAATAAGCTCTGAGCTTTTTTGTGTTTCATCCTTGGCAGTATATCCTGACTGTGCTCTTCTGTCACATGTTTATTTTTTATATTGTCAAATAAAGTAATTAATTCATTCATTCATGTGTCGACTATTAGAGTCAACATAAAACAGATAATAGGTGCCATTACTGATACAAGGTACTCCTTTGGTTTGTGGAAACATTGGAATCGATGCCTTTATGTATTTTTAATCTATGTTTTTGTCTTTGTTTCTTTTTTTTTATTGTTTTCTATAATTATGTGTAATATGGACCTTGAGTCTGGAATAAAGTCTTCATCATCAGAGAGAGAATACAGAGGCAGCTTCTGTCATACCTTATAAGGGCATATAGCCACGCCCATTTTGATTGATTGTAACCACGCCCCTTTTGAGATGATTTATGCCCCCTAAGTCCTGCCCCCTTCTCTGATTGGTCGATGATTCAAGGAGGCGGGACATCCGGTTTCGAGGGGAGGGACATCCGGTTTCGGAAGGGGAGGGACATCTGGTTACGGAAGGGGAGGAGTTTTCAGATTTTTTTCAAAATAAAGGTTTACATTTTTTTTTCAAAAAAAAAAGTTCTTCAAAATAAAAGATTCAAAAGTTTTTTTTTATTTTCAGATTGTGTATTCCAAGTTTTTCAAAATACGTTTTTTTATTATCAGAAATAAATGATTCAAACGTTTTTTTCATTTTACAGATTGTATTTGTGTATTCCAAGTTTTTCAGAATACGTTTTTTTTTATTGTCAGAAATAAAAGATTCAAACGTTTTTTTTATTTTACAGATTGTATTTGTGTATTACAAGGTTTTCAGAATAAACATTTCACAATATGTATTCCAAAAATCTTAAGAAAAATACAATATCTTCACAATATGTATTTGTGTATGTGTGTATCTTAACACTTTGGCTGCCTAAGGTTAAATTCATGATATACCATAGATTGCCAGCACTATTTGTCTATGGAGAAAGTCCCCTTCTTTGCAGGGCTATAACTTTTTAAATTCTATTGCTACATTGCCATTATTAGGGCCCATTCAAAGTCCTATATGTATTGTTCATTGTGTAGCAACGTTAAACTTTTTCATTCACATATTCATAGTAAAGTATGGTCTAATGTATAAGTATGTTTTCATCTCTTTCTGCAGCTTTCTCCAGAACGTGATATATAGCCCCAAATGCATTATATTGATGATGAAATACAGTTTGATGGCAATCAGCGCGATATAAAAAATTCCAACTAGACGTACTTCTAGAAGTTACTACACGTCATCTGATGTTGACCGGATGGGCGAGGGGGCATTTATAATTCCGTGGGCAGCGTTATACCAATCATCTAATGTGGGTCAAATGTTGATAATAGCAGTTAGTATCGAAGACGGTAACGTTACACGCTGAAACTCACCCCAGTCTCCGCGCGCCGTTGGGCGATCATTGTAGAGTAGAAATCTTATCATTATGGGATATATTTTTACCCGGTCCATCTCCAGCTTGTATTATGGTATATACGTCCAAATCATGTTGTTTATCGAGTTATTGCCAATCGATCACCGTGTAGCGTGACGAGCCAGAGTCCCATGACCTATAGCGAGCGCCCGGAAGTACTACGGACGTCTAGCACAAACTCTATGCCACATCCTATTTGGCGATTGCGCCGATCGGCCACCAGATGGCGCTCCTGAACCGCCAGAGAGCTCAGTGGGTCCTGCTGGTGGATCTCAGGCCAGCAGAGGGGACATATGAATCCGATCGCAGATTTTTGAAATATTGATATAAGGACGACGTAATGCGTCCTCCGGCAACTTTAGCATGGCCAGCAAAGACGTCTAAAGACGGTTCCCGGCAGCCAAAGTGTTAAGAATATAGTTTCACAATATGTATTCCAAAAGTCTTAAGAATAAAGGCAGACTGTCCTAGTCTCTCTAATCAGGCAGACTGTCCTAGTCTCTCTAATCAGACAGGATGTCCTAGTCTCTCTAATCAGGCAGACTGTCCTAGTCTCTCTAATCAGACAGGATGTCCTAGTCGCTCTAATCAGGCATACTGTCCTAGTCTCTCTAATCAGGTCTGTCCAGACATACTGTCCTAGTCTATCTAAGCAGGTATGTCCAGACAGACTGTCCTTTATCTAATCATGTCTTTCCAGACAGTTATTCAACTAAATCGCCAGGCAGCAGCAGAATAGTCCATTTAGATGATCGACATCATCTTGTGGTTAATGCACTTTGTGTGTGTGTGTGTGTGTGTGTGTGTGTGTGTGTGTGTGTGTGTGTGTGTGTGTGTGTGTGTGTGTGTGTGTGTGTGTGTGTGTGTGTGTGTGTGTGTGTGTGTGTGTGTGTGTGTGTGTGTGTGTGTGTGTGTGTGTGTGTGTGTGTGTGTGTGTGTGTGTGTGTGTGTGTGTGTGTGTGTGTGTGTGTGTGTGTGTGTGTGTGTGTGTGTGTGTGTGTGTGTGTGTGTGTGTGTGTGTGTGTGTGTGTGTGTGTGTGTGTGTGGCTGTGTGTCAGTGCATTGTTTCCAGCACTTCCCTCAGTCATGTCACGTCAGGGTTGTATTCAAGTTTGTTTTTCATAACCCAGAGAAAGCAGCAAGACTCATCTCACTTGACATGATGCGAGAGATGGATGACCATGGATTGGTTCTGCTTTTCACCACAGCTGTATTATGTGTCTCAGTTTAAAGCCCCATATGTTTCTGGTGACAGGGTGGCCTTGTGGTTCTCATCTCCCTGGGGTTCTAGTGACAGGGTGGCCTAGTGGTTCTCATCTTCCTGGGGTGCTAGTAGCCTAGTTGTTCTCATCTCCCTGGGGTTCTAGTAGCCTAGTGGTTCTCATCTCCCTGGGGTCTCTCAAGATGGCACGGTCAACACTGGTCGCCGTTGGGTTAGCTCAGCAGCGATTGTGCGTACCTTTTGTTATTGTGTTTATTTTTAGTACTTTTTTTATAGAAGCAACACTGGCATCGACGATATACGATTGCCAGTCACTGATTGAGTTAAACTCCGGCCTGAAAAAAGGGTTTAACAACACTTTTTGCCAAGGCTGGCCACCGGAGATTCGGCGCGCCAACAACAAAGGAAATGGCTGTGCGACCAAACGTAAACACAGAGGATGCAGAAGTGGAATAAAGAAGAGACTGAAAGGTTCTCCTTACCGGCCTGGTATCCCTTCAATCCTGCTGGCAAACGTCCAGGGCATGGAGAACAAGATGGACGATCTACGAGTGAGGGTCCGTTTTGACCGGGACGTGAGAGATTGCAATATTATGTGCTTTACGGAGACATGGCTCAAAGCATCCACTCCGGACCACATAATATCTCCGTCCGAGTCCTTCTCAGTCTTTCGAGCAGATCGTACAGAAGAGTCCGGGAAGAGCGTTGGAGGAGGACTACTTCTTCTGACCAATAACAACTGGGTCAATCCGAAGGAGGTAACGATTCTGTCCCGTTCATGCTCACCGGACCTAGAGCATTTGTCGGTTCAATGTCGCCCGTTTCACCTCCCCAGAGAATTCACCGCCATTATCATGACGGCGGTGTACATTACTCCACAAGCCAATACCGCCAGGGCACTGGCAGATCTACAAGGCCACCTAACCAAACAACAGATTAAACACCCAGACGCAGCCATGATAGTAGCCGGCGACTTCAATCAAGCGAACATGAAGAAAGTGATGCCATCCTTTTTTCAGCACATCGCTTGCTCCACAAGGGGGGGAAATACGCTGGACCATTGTTACACCCCATTCAAAGCTGGTTACAGGGCAGTACCGGCCCCTCCTTTAGCTGGAGAAACGAGTACATCAGACCACGACTCTATATTGTTTATTCCTGCCTACAGGCAGAGATCACGTGACGCCGTCGTGTCACGTGAGGTAAAGAAGTGGTCCGACCAATCAGAGACGGCGCTACATGACGCACTTGATGACGTCGACTGGGGTATGTTTCAGACAAGCTCCAGTGGCGTCAGCAAGTTCGCGGATGTGGTTGTTAGCTTTATAGCAACACTAGCTGATAGTATTGCCCCCACAAAGACGGTCAGAGTCTTCCCGAACCAGAAACCGTGGGTTGACAGTACTATCCGAGCAGCTCTGAAAACTCGCACCACTGCTTATAACCTGGGCAGAGCGACAGGAAACATGGAGGAGTATAAGGCAACTGTCTATACTCTGCGCAAGGCTGTTAAACTTGCTAAGAGGACGTATGCTGATAAGATGGAGGCACAAATGGCCCAGAACGACACAAGAGGCTTATGGCGAGGACTGTGGACAATAACTGACTACAAAGTCAACGCCCCCCCTCAATGGAGAATGCCATCGCCTCTCTCGCGGACCAGCTCAACTCCTTTTACGCACGGTTTGGTGCAGACAGTGGCGACGCTAGCTCACCGGCTAACGACGTCACTGATGCGCCGGCTGTCGTGGAGGGAGGGGGGGCATCCGCGGGGGGGGGCGGGGGCACTCTCTCATTGACGGAACACAGTGTGAGAAGAGCTTTTATGCGGGTGAACGCCAGGAAGGCAGCTGGCCCAGATGGGATAATAGGACGTATACTTAAGTCCTGTGCTAACCAGCTAGCCCCTGTGTTCACCACCATATTTAATCTATCCCTGGCGGAGTCCGTGGTCCCTGCCTGTTTCAAGGTGTCTACTATAATACCGGTACCAAAGAAATCCTCCCCAACAGGTCTTAATGACTACAGACCGGTGGCACTCACCTCGGTGGTCATGAAGTGTTTTGAGAGGCTGGTTAAGGATTACATCTGTGCCTCCCTCCCCAGTGATATGAACCCTATGCAATTTGCATACAGGCCAAACAGGTCCACTGACGATGCGGTCTCCCAAGTACTGCACAGCACCCTCTCTCACCAGTATCGGGTCCCCCCAGGGCTGTGTTATGAGCCCCCTGCTGTATTCACTATACACACATGATTGTGTGGCCAAGTTCAGCTCCAACTCCATAGTGAAGTTTGCGGACGACACAGTGGTGGTGGGGCTGATCTCTGACAACGACGAGAAGGCCTACCGGGAGGAGGTTGAGGTACTGGAACGCTGGTGCCAGGACAACAGCCTGCTCCTGAACATTGGTAAAACCAAGGAGCTGATCGTGGATTTTAGGAGAACACAGCAGGGGACACACACACCACTGAGGATAAACGGGGCTATCGTGGACAGGGTGAGCTGTTAGGAATGGGGGTAGTGAGGGAAGGAGAGTAGAACCCAATGTTGCAGGACAATGATGAGAGAGGAGGCAGAGATGAGGGAGTAAAATAATGATTTGTATTTGAAGAGCAACCGGTAAACAAGGGCACGTTACAAAACAACAAAACAGACGCAGCCTAGCTGGCACTGAGGAAGAACGAAACTATTTTTACAAAAGAACAAAACAGGCGCAGCCTAGTTGGCACTGAGGAACAACGAACTGTGAACACAAAAAGGAAAGGCAACAAAACTAAATACTTATCAAGCACTTACTTTAGACAACAACACTACATGGTACGGAGGCATCGACAGGAACAAGGGAAAACGGAGGTATGTCACCACACAGAGAAGAAGACCGAACACACATATACACAGACTAATTACAATTCGCCACACCTGGCCAGGCCAGTCTAAAACACCACAACAACCAACTAAACACAAAACCAAATGACAAAACCACAAGCAGACAGGGGAAACACATCACACAAAGGAAGGGACATTCAATAACACACACCATGAAATCACATTAACACTTTGAATGCCCATCACAACATATCTTGTGTTATCAGCCCGACCCCTGAATGCCCATCACGAGAATTCTTGTGATTTTTTTTTTATTAGTGATCTGAATTCATATTTCATCAACCGAGTCTACCGTTGGGAAACCAGCTCCACCAGGAGCTCAGATGTGAAAAAAGCGCCCCCTATTGTCTCCCAGATGGTAATGCACCCTTTTGGAATGGACTCAATGAAAATGGATGAGAAAAAAAAACTCTGGAATCTACATTTTACTTCTCACGCATGTACCCGGAGATGATCCCAGTCATTGTGGAGCCTCAGCACAGCATGTTATGTGTTTTACAGTATAAGCGTTGGATCAATAAAATGATCGATTTTTGGAATGGCGATCAGGAATTGGAATAATCCATTTGGATACCATCTGATCTCAGGTAAGGAATCTATTTTACCAGTCTTAGGATAACCTGTTTTCACGGAGATATAAGCTTTTCCCCTATATGTGATATGACTGTTTGACTGTGCGAGCGATCAGGAACTAAGAGAATATATTTTCAGCTTGCGGCACCAGCGTGCATACGTACACATATACTATCGATAATCTAGCGTTTATTTGAAAACTATTCATAAATAGGCCGAAAAATGACAATGTTCTAGAATATTACAGTACAGGGTGTTTATCACAGATTCTTTTTTTCCCCTTGAAAACGAGGGCTTTTCAAAATGCTATAAAACGGAAATGAACCGATAAAAAAACAATCCGCTTCGACAATGTTGACTGGAAAATGAGTAATTGATAAGCGACGGGCAGATTAGACACATAGCCATAATTTAAAACATAGATTAGCCGATATTAATGCTAACATTGAAGTGGAAGGTGGGCATTCAAGCACTAAATGTGCGCCCCCTACTGGGCACTGAAAGTGTTAATTATATTCATCATAATAGTCAATATTGGTGTGATGATTGCCTGCACCATCTGAATCATCTGGCCACTAGAGGGAGGTAGGAGACCAGGTAGGAGACCACTGTTCCCATTGTGACCACTATTTATATTGTGACCACTGTTTACATTGTCCTCCCTGGAGCCGTTACAGTGAGCAGCTTCAAGTACCTGGGGGTCCACATCTCAGAAGACCTGACATGGACAACACACATAGACTCAGTCGTAAAGAAGGCGAAGCAGCGCCTCTACCACTTGAGACAGTTAAGGAAGTTCAGAGTATCGGGAAAGATACTCCAGTCCTTCTACTCCGGAGCTGTAGAGAGCATCTTGACTGGAAACATCACTGCCTGGTATGGAAACAGCACGGCACAGGACAAGAAGGATGTTTAGTGTTCGGACTGCTGTGGGGAAAAAGCTGTTTGTGAAGCGTGTGTCTGGTTGAAATTGACCTGTAGCGACCTGAGGGCATGCGCTGGAATTAGGGATGTCCGATATTATCGGCCTACCGGCATAAAAATGTGATATCGGAAAATATCGGTATCGGTTTTCAAATATTTTTTTTTTACATTTATTTAACCTTTATTTACCCAGGCAAGCAAGTAAGAACAAATTATTATTTTATTTATTGTCAAAGTATGCATAATGTTGTGTTAATTACACAACAAGAGATATGTAATGTTAATTACCTGAAATTATTCAGTTTTTTTGTGGGGGGAAACCCTGCATATATCGGTTGATATCGGTTGATATCGGTATCGGAAATTAAGAGTTGGACAATATCGGTATATCGGTATCGGTAAAAAAGCCAATATCGAGCATCCCTAGCTGGAATAAGTGGTGTGCTGGGTGGGAGGGATCGTTGACTATTTTACCAGAGCGGGTGGCTGTGCGTGAGGTGTAGATGGAGTCCAGTTGCCTGAGGAAGTACTGACGCTGCTGGGCCTTTTTGATGATGGCAGTGGTGTTAATGTCCCATTTGAGTTTATTGCTGATGTGGGTGCCGAGGAACTTGAATGATTCAGTTAGGGTTATGGGTTGGTCTGAGATGGTTATTGGGAGTATGTTTTAATTTTTTTTGAAGTCCTGAAATCTATTGCAATTTCCATGGTTTTGGAGGTGTTGAGCAGGAGGTTGTTGGATGAGCACTGCTCTGTCCACCTCCTGCCAGTAAATGGACTCATCATTGTTGGAGATGAGGCCCAGGATGGTGGTGTCGTCGGCTTACATGAAGGCCTTGACTGAACTGTCCAGGGGGGTGAACTGGTTGGTGTAGACTAGAGGGAGAAGAGCCAAGGGGAAAAGACGCAGCCCTGGGGGGCCCCAGTGCTGAGGGTCAGAGGGCGGGATGATTTATTGTTTACCTTGACTGTTTGGGTTCTATTGCTGAGGAAATTGAGGATCCAGTGGTTGATGGTTGGGTTGATGTCAATGTCCTGTAGCTTATGGAACAGATTATTGGGGGAGATGGTGTTGAAAGCTGAGCTGAAGTAAATAAACAGGATACAGGTGTAGGTGTTAGGGGTTTCCAGGTGCTGTAGAGCAGGGGTGGGCAACTTTGTATATGGTGAGGGCCACAAAATGTCCACAATCAATCTGGGGGGCCGCATTGTTTATCGGCAGTCCCGCCAGTAGTACCCCATCACTCAAATAGCCCATAATAGTCACAGATGTGATAAATAAGGTATATAAACAATTATAATTTGTTGTAACTTTGTTTTTATTCCATTTCAAATGCATTTAGTAATGCAATTTCAACTTTATGAATTTATAAACAGCTGAATTTAAAAGTATTGCTGTGACCCCAAATATATACAAAAATGATCAATTATAATTAAGGCTTCTAATAAAATAAATGTATGAACTTAAAGCCCACTGCTCAACAAACACAAAGCAGCATTCCTGCTGCATTTCACTACAACAGTAAATCAAAAGTGCAATAATAAATGATTTTGTTAAATGTATAAACTTTTATCCTGCTACTAAACAAAACATTATAACACTGAAATGCATGTTATGGATATGAAGCACTCAGGAATGTTTTGTTTAGTAGCAGGATACAAGTTTATACATTTAACAAAATCATTTATTATTGCACTTTTGATTGACTGTTGTAGTGAAATGCAGCAGGAATGCTGCTTTGTGTTATTAGTGTTATCTGAACACTACAAAAGTAAACAAGTAAAGTGCAAGTAAAGTAAAGTGCAATACTACATGCCTCCCATTGACTCAAACTGGCATGACATTCACCCTCGCCCCACAGTGGGTCAATAATGGTTATAATAATAATAATAATAATAATAATAATAATGGTCCCCTCTCTACACCTCTCCATCATCTCCCCCCCCCCCTCTCTACACCTCTTCATCATATCTCCCCCCCCTCTCTACACCTCTTCATCATCTCCTTCCCCCCCCTCTACACCTCTTCATCATCTCCTCCCCCCCCTGTCTTTAATGAGACACTTGTGGTCTCTCCATTTGGCGCACAATAGCAGGAATGTCAACTTCAATGTTTGTGCATGCAATCTGCATCAGATGAAATAATGTTTCATCTGACAGCCTGTTTCTCTCCTTTGACTTGATGTGCTTCATGTTTGAGAAATTGCTCTCACGTATGTATGTGCTCCCAAACATATTGGCCATAGAGAGGGCAAAGTCCCTGAGAAGTGGGAAGCGGGGCTCAGGTAGCAGGTTCCAAAACGAAATTCCCCTCTCATTTCTCTTTGCTTGAAAAAAAGAATCTGACTGTAGCTCGCACAGTTCAAGCTGCAACGGTGGGGGCTGCTCTGACACCGTAGCGGTGAGGGGGCCGGCAAACAGCGCTATCCGTGACTGCATGCCGTTGAAATCTTCAAACCGATCATTGAATTGCATTTGCAGTGTTTCAATGTCGCTCCTGTACTTTCCGACGGCTCAGCCATCGGATTTCTGTGTGTAGCTGCAAGTCGCCATAATCAGTGTCCATCTCTTCCAAAAAGGAGACAAACTTTCTATGGTTTAGTGACCTGTTGCCTCCACGAATTAGATTGGTAACCTTGGTAACCAAATCCATAACATGGCTGTATTCAAGCTTCTTGGCACAGAGAGCCTCCTATATCAGATAAAAAAAAGAAAAACGATTTAACGACTCTCGCATATAATTTGACTACACTCGACTCGCATTGGTCATTATAGTGACGCACAATAGATGGAAATTATGTTAGCGAACTTACCTGATGTATAATGCAGTGCAGCATTGGACACTCAACGCCACTCTGCCTTAGAAGCCCGGCGAATCCATCGGTAACAACAGCCGACAGTTTATCAAAACCCCCATATTGCTGCACGGCACTTTCAACAGCGTTGAATATGTGCACACTAGGGCTGACCCCTATTAGTCAAATAGTCGACTAATCGATCGAAAGGAGCCATAGTTGACTGCCAACTCTTCTTAGTCGAATACAATACAAAAAAATTAAAAAATTAAAAATAAAAAAAAATAAAAAAATAATTTTTTTTTTTTTTTTTAATATTGGCCTGGGGCCGCATGGAACGTCGGTGAGGGCCGCATGCGGCCCGCGGGCCGCCAGTTGCCCCTCCCTGCTGTAGAGTGTGGTGGAGTGCCAGGTTGATGGCATCCTCTACTGACCTCTCCCTGGGGTGCTAGTAGCTTAGTGGTTCTCATCTCCCTGGGGTTCTAGTAGCCTAGTGGTCCTCATCTCCCTAGGGTTCTAGTGACAGGGTGGTCTAGTGGTTCTCATCTCCCTGGTGTTCTAGTGACAGGGTGGCCTAGTGGTTCTCATCTACAAAAAAAAACACATATTCCTAGACTATTAGCTTGTTAAGCAAATTTACACATATTTACGGTACATCTAAAAAAAGGAATAATAATGACAATAATGAAGCTAGGATGTAATTCTAAACCACACTACACATGTACATGTAGGTGAACATTTCGATATGCTTCTGTAGGAGAAAACATTTCTTTTTAGGCCTATTACACTTCTAAATAACAAGCAATGACAGTACATTGGTTGTAGTTGAGGGTATCCTTACTGTGTATCCTTGAGTACAAAATTATTAGAAATAATGTCTGTGGCTGAACGTGCTCCTCATCTTGGCTAGCTCCTCATAGAGGGGATGGGAGGGGTTCTCCAGGATAGCGGCCATCTTTTTCCACGTCCTCCTCTCGGCCACCACCTATATTTGTTTAAAAAAAAAGTATTATCTTTTTCCCCCTTCTTTTTCCGTTTTTCTCCCCTCCCAATGTTAGTCGTTATGCCAATTCCCAATCCCCTTCCTGGTCGTTGCGCACTCTACCCCCTACCGTCGGTCTGGGAGGGTGGAGACTATCACATTCTTCCTCCGACACATGTGTACCCAGCCCACCACTTCTTTTCACCTGGCAGCGTGGACTCTCACTGAGAGAGTGTAACGTGTGGAAGGTCACACTACCTCTCTTAGATCCTTCCCTCGCTGTGCAGGCCCCCCCCGACCGAACTGTAGGAGTCACTGTCCACAACGACCCAGACCCACCCACCGGCTTCCCTGCCGCTGACTCTGCCAAGCCGGAAGCAACGCTACAAGCTGGATTTGATACCAGTGTCTCTTGCATTGGTGACGAGCGCCTTGTCCGCTGCGCCACCCAGCCGCCTATCACCACCTCTAGTTTGACCTGTTTGGCTCCCACTACGGGGCTAGCCTTCCTCACCAGCTTGTTCAGTTTGTTAGTGTCTCTAGAGTTGATATTACGCTCCCCAGCATACCACAGCAAAAAAGAGGATGCTGGCTACTAGAGATTGGTGGAATGTCTGACCACTAAGTGTGTGAATGAATGAATGAATGAAAACTTTATTTAACATATTGCAGAATGGGTACAATACAGTACGGCTCAATACATACAATTGTTAAGGGGATGCAGACCTGAGAAAGACGTTTGTCTTGTTTCCATCAGGGTCCCCCATTTTCAATTCATATAGACATTTATGACATACACAACATACATGAATTTTTTTTTTTTTTTAACTTTTGACCAGTCAGCTGGTTCTTTTTAGCGTTTATCGCTTTTTCATCGCACTCATACTTGGTCAAGTTCGACCGACAGAAGCAGGCTGAAAGGGTTGAGATGGGGGGGAAGACACTCTGGGAAAGGCACGGCTGCCGTCCGGGATTCGAACGCGCTCAGCCCCAGATCCGCGCGAGCGCGGTTGTCCACGGCGCTGAAATAGCACTCGCGGTACGTGGTGAGCTACTGGAGCTCCCCCAACATACATGACATTTATGGCATAGGGACATATAGGTGTTTAGTACTGATACATTTGTGACATAAACGGTATTCAAATATACAGTACTGTTACCCCTAGATCCTGACAGCGTATATACATATGATGGGGAGGACTGTACATTAGGAGGGGGTGGGTGGGTGGGAGAGAAATATACATACGGCGGGGAGGGAATATATACATGCGGTGGGGAGGAGACTGTCTATTAGGAGGTGGTGGGGGTTTTGGGCATTTACGGTGGCCAGTTTCGAATTACAGCCTCCCGTAGGTGCTCTTTAAGAGCGGTTTTGAATGTGGGTAGTGATTCACATTCCTTTACAGCTTTGGGTAGGGCGTTCCACATTGTTGTGGCATAATTGCGAAACGTGTTTAGTCCCTTGTTTGAGCCGAATCTGGGTTTTACATGATTTGTTGAGCTTCCTCTGGTGTAGTGGTTGTGGTTGTGTCTGACTCTTAACCACTCAATACTGTATACTCTTTACTTTTACTCTTACTCATAGTTAGGGTTGGGTACCGTTCACATTTGAACCAATACCGGTATAGGTACCGGTACCTGGGAATCGATACCGGTACCCGACGGTACCTTTTTTCAGTACTTTCATTATAACAACAAACATATTTCTGTTGTAAAAATAAACTAAAGTCTAAACTTCTCAATTTCAACATTGTTTTCACACCACACAAACTAAAACCCCTCCCTACCTCCCTCTCCCAAACTGTTCCTACAATGATTTTTTTTTACGTTGCATGATCATGTATACATTTATTATGTATTCTTTTTTTTTTGTTTAAATATCAACATTATCTGGCCATCCTCAGTAAATACTATCAAACTCCTCTGACCTCATCTGGTCTTTCCAAAGACCAGATATGGGACGTCCATGCACACACACACAAATGGATAATGGCTTATAGCAGACTTAATGATTTTAGATAACGAAATTAAATGTTTATAATCAACTATCCAGTCCAGTCAGTATTTACAGTGTAACGTTTGGCTACTTGAAATCATTGAACGTAGAGAGAGAGAGAGCGAGAGAGAGAGGGAGATAGGCTCAGCCCCCCCCCCCCTCTGTGATGTATTAGGTTTGAGTTTGAGCCTCTTGGTTTCCGTAGTTGAGTGATGTCACACTAGGAAGTCAACACACAGAGTTGTAACATGGAGCTGGATGCATGAAGCAATGCTAACCCTGGAAATGCTCACAGCAGTTAAGATTACCGTGATGTGGACATAACAGGAATGGCGAGGATACCAAGCATGTTAGACACGTTGCTCGCGCTGGTCTGTGTCTTATGAAATGACAATTGCATGTCATTGAAGGTCCGCGCTGGTCTGTGTCTATAATGAAATAATTGCGTGTCATTGGAATTCTGCAGTGGCGGCTCGTGAATTCTTCACGGGGGGGGGGGGGGCGGAATTAATTAGTATCCCCCTCTATCTCTCCTTCTCTCTCTTTCTCTCTCTCACACACAGCGCAACGTGGAATCGATTCGTTACACAATCAGACCTAGTATGTGTAGTATTATATACCAAGAATAACTTCAGTATGAGTACAGGGCTGTACACATATTTTGCATATTGTTAAACGAGCCAAGGCTAGCTATTAAACTATCGATATGAATCGAAAACGGGGGACCCTGATGTAAACAAGACAAACGTCTTTCTCTGGTCTGCATCCCCTTAACAATTGTGTGTATTGAGCTGTACTGTATTGTACCCATTCTGAAATCTGTTAAATAAAGTTTTCATTCATTCAAACATAGACGATATTGAACAAGCCATAATCCACTTATTTTCAATCCAAAAGAAACTCCACTCTCTCTCTGCTTAAATTATAATAGATCGCTTGGAAAAGCGCCCGACTTCCATCATAATACATCATATTTCAACGCACAGCGCATTACGCACTGATTGGCTGCGACGGATACAGCGATGAAACCAGTGCACGGCGTGCACGCCCATTGTAAGCGCTATTGCGTCTAGCCCGAGAGAAATGCGGCCGAGAGAAATGCGGCGACGGAACGTATTCTCTATAAGACAGTCACTTCCTGTTCATGGAAACAATTATTTATATTTGATATATTAACATTATATTGTGCATTGGAAACACAAACATACTTAAAATGAGTAAATATTATTCATTTTAAACATGTTTATATTATTTATAGGGCTATAAAACAGAAACAAAAAAATATCTTATTCTTCTCTCTTTTAACCAGGGTTAACCAAGGGGGCGGCGCCTGAGCGCCCCTAGTGGCCAGCCGCTACTGGAATTCTGATTATTTTCTAACTGGGCGGGTCTTAGGTACAGAAATGTGGCACGGATTGATCTAACGTGAATCGATACTCTGTAGTACCGACGTAATTCCGTCGGTAGCCCTATAGGAACACACCAGCTTATTTGCCATCTACCCTTAGACAAGCAGATACCCTTTTCTTCTCTGTGCACTAGGCTTGGGGAGCAGCCGCACTGTTAGCCTAGCTTAGTGTCATTCACTGGAAGTAGGTGTGCCAGTGTAGTCTAGTTACCAACAGTCACAAAATACACTCCAAATACAACTCCAAAACTTTCCTGTAAACATGTTGTGACCTGTATTTACCACATGGAGAATCTTTTTTTTTCTGACATCTTCGTTTTTCTAAGGAGATATATACTCAGAATATTTTTTTGTCGAACCACTGCTGCCTGGGCGCAGTGATTTAATCACCTCAAAAGCCATGTTGTTTTTTGAAAAACGGGAGTTGTATTTGGAGTGTATGACGAGACGTGATCGTTTCTTTGCACACAGAGCGCAGGGTATTTTTCTTTTTTTGGAATACAAATATGCAGCCACTTGGCTAAGCTGGAGCAGACAAGAAACAGCTGGAGCAGACAAGAAACAGTAAAGCGTATGCGATTCTATCAGAGTTTTTTGGCTTGACAGCTCACTAGTTTTGCCTCACACGCAACCTGGGGTCTGTTAAATCAAATCAAATCAAATTTATTTGTAAGGCCCGACAACACATGTTAATGTCCCCATGGGCCGCACACGTCTTCTTTAAACAAGTCAAGAAGAAACATCACAATAAGTCAAGAACAAAACAAAAACACCATAAAGTCCAAAAAATCTTTCTTATTGTTGTTGTTGCTCTCCTTCCTCTTCTTCCTCTTCTCTCCTCCACTTAGAAACATTTGGAGGGGGCTTTTATTTGACAACAGAAGGCCTTGCTGTTTTCTGATTAGAAAGACTGGCGAGTTGAAGTTTGGAGCTCCTTCTTTCAGTCAATATTCACACAGAGCTGCCAATGATTTCACGAAGAGACAGGAAGAGGGAGTGGGTGGTGGTGTCAGTGCTATTCATATACTTGACTCCTACAGAGCAGGCAGGGGGTTCATTATTTACTGGCTTCAGTGTGTTGTGAGTTTATTTACTTTTTTTTTTTTTTTTTTATATATTTTTGCACAAATCTTACAAATATTCAAGAGACATCTTTCAACAGCATAATATGCAAAATCCAAGATTTGTCTTTTTCTTTTTCGTATTGACATATAAAACATAGAAAAGACTTATACAGACATATCAAAAACAGACATGGAAATTAAAAAAGTACTTACAAAAAAACAAAAAACATTACTATATATTGTGCATATACGTTACATGTAGTCCGATTCTACCAGCGATGCAAGTATGTGCTGCATCTCTATCGGGATGCCATCTTTCTCCATAGTGCATGTGAGAGGATGCGTCTCAGATATATGTAAGTGTGTGTGAGAACGTGTATGAATGTGTGTCTCAGATATGTGTATGTGGGTACGTGTCTCCCGTATGTATGTGTGTATGTCTCATATGTGTGTCAGATACGTGACTGTGACCCTACATTTTGTGTGTGTCTCGTACCCAGGGCCGCCTGGGAGAAATGCGAGGCCCTGTGCGAGATTTAAACGCGAGGCTAAGGTTAAAAAAAAAATTATATATATATATTTTTTTTTTCATACAGTCAACATATTCTTAAATAATAGTGCTGCCCGAGGCGGGGCATGATACAGTCAACATATAGCAAGAGAGAGAGCGAGAGAGAGCTCCCGTTCTACAGTCAATATACAGTGTACAGAGAGAGAGAGAGAGAGACACATTGGAAAGAAATTGAAATGCTATTTGGCCCTAAACAGAGAGTACACAGTGGCAGAATACCTGAGCACTGTGACTGAAGATCCTTGACTAGGTACAGACTCAGCGAGCACAGCCTAGCCATCGAGAAAGGCCGCCATAGGCAGACTGTGTGTGTTAGAAAGAGAGAGAGCGAGAGCATGTGTGTTTGTCGTGTGTGTGTGTGTTAGAGAGAGAGCATGTATGAGAGATCCAAAAGGACAAAGATCAACACTTAAATCCAAAGAGAGAGAGAGAGAGACACATTGGAAAGAAATTGAAATGCTATTTGGCCCTAAACAGAGAGTACACAGTGGCAGAATACCTGAGCACTGTGACTGAAGATCCTTGACTATGTACACTGTAGAACCACCAAGAACTGAAACCCCCTACCCCTCCGCCTACAACTCAGGATTCTCCGCACCGTATAGACAGGCTGACCGTCAATAATGCGGGGCGGAGGAACCGCAGGGAGTGGCGGGGACAAGGGCGATGAGAGGAATGGCTTCAACAGGGACACATGAAACGTCGGATGGACCCTCATAGAGGCCGGAAGGCGTAGCCTGTAAGCCATAGGATTCACCCGACGCACCACTTTAAAGGGCCCTATAAAGCGAGGAGCCAGCTTCCTGGACTCCACCCGGAGAGGGAGATCACGAGTGGAAAGCCAAACCCGCTGTCCCGGACGGAAAACCGGAGCCGGACGACTCTTGCGGTTAGCTTGCCGCTGAGCCTTAACCGAGGCCTTCTGCAGCGCCGTCCGCACTCTGCTCCACGTCCTGCGACAGCGAGCCACATGTGCCTGGGCCGACGGCACCTCCACCTCCTGCTCCTGTTCGGGAAACAGAGGAGGTTGAAAACCATATTGACACTGAAAGGGAGACATACCAGTAGAGGAGGAGAGGAGGGTATTATGCGCATACTCAGCCCAGGCCAACCTCCTACTCCACGTCGCCGGACACCCAGCAACGTAGCACCTCAGAACACCCTCCAGGTCCTGGTTGACACGCTCCGTCTGCCCGTTCGTCTGCGGATGGAACCCAGACGACAGGCTGACGGAGGCGCCCAGACCGGCGGCGAACGCCTTCCAGAACCTGGAGGCGAACTGAGGACCCCGGTCGGACACAATATCCACTGGAAGCCCATGAACCCGAAAGACGTGCTGCACCACAAGGTCAGCCGTCTCCCGAGCCGAGGGGAGCTTGGGGAGGGGAATGAAGTGGGCCGCCTTGGAGAACCGGTCCACCACCACCAGGATGGCAGTGAACCCATCCGATAAGGGAAGACCGGAAATAAAATCCAGGGATATGTGCGACCAGGGACGCTTGGGAATAGGAAGCGGTCGGAGGAGACCCGCCGGCGCACGGCGAGAGGTCTTACTGCGCGCGCACACCGGACAGGCCGCCACAAAGGAGCGTGTATCCCCCCCCTCTGTCGGCCACCAAAACCTCCTACGGATAAACTCCAGGGTTCTGGTGGCCCCAGGGTGGCCGGTGAGAGAGGATGTATGCGCCCACTGCAGCAGGCGTGAGCGTGCCGCCTTGGGCACATACATCCGACCCGGAGGACCCCCACCGGGATCGGGCTCCCGTGCCTGAGCCGACCTCACCACCCTATCTATGCCCCATGACACGGGTGCCAAAATCAAGGCCTGTGGAATAATAGGGTGGGGCTTCTCCTCTCGACCCGGAAGATCAAACTGACGTGACAGGGCGTCAGGCTTGACGTTCTTGGAACCGGGTCGATAGGAGATGGTAAATCGAAATCGAGTGAAGAATAACGCCCACCTGGCCTGGCGAGCGTTAAGGCGTTTAGCCCCTTGGATGTAACCCAAGTTCTTATGGTCAGTCCAAACAATGAAAGGATGTGCCGCCCCCTCTAACCAATGTCTCCATTCCTCCAATGCCAATTTGATTGCCAATAACTCCCGATTACCCACGTCGTAGTTACGCTCGGCCAGAGACAGCCGGCGCGAAAAGAAGGCACAAGGATGCACCTTACCATCCTTTAAACATCTCTGCGAGATTACCCCCCCCACCGCGGTGTCAGAGGCATCCACCTCCACAATGAACGGAGCCTCTGTGTCGTGACGGATCAGTACAGGGGCGGAGGTAAATCGACGTTTGAGGTCGCAGAAGGCCGACTCTGCCCTAGGCGACCATTCAAAGCCAGGGAGAGAGGACATAGTGAGAGCTGTTAATGGATTGACTAAGGCGCTAAAATTGCGAATAAAGCGCCTGTAAAAATTTGCAAAGCCCAAAAACCGTTGTAACTCCTTGAGCGACGAAGGCTGTGGCCAATCCAAGACTGCACTCACCTTGGCTGGATCCATGCGAAGATCGCCCTTCGTCAACACAAAGCCCAGGAAGGAAACGGTGTCAGTGTGAAACACACACTTCTCAGCCTTAACAAACAGTTGATGCTTAAGGAGACGTTGAAGCACCTCACGAACGTGCAGTTGGTGTTGCACCATATCGCGAGAAAAAATAAGGATGTCATCCAAATATACAAACACTGACACCCCAATTAGATCCCGCAGCACGTCGTTGACCAGGGCTTGGAAAACTGCTGGAGCATTAGCTAAACCAAAAGGCATGACTAAATACTCATAATGCCCATTAGGAGTATTAAATGCAGTTTTCCACTCGCCCCCTTCTCTAATCCTGACCAAGTTGTATGCATTACGTAAGTCAAGTTTAGAAAAGACCTGTGCCCCCTGTAAGCACTCAAAGGCGGTGTCCATGAGCGGTAAAGGATAACGGTTCTTGATGGAAACGTCATTCAACCCCCTATAATCTATGCACGGCCGCTGATCACCATCTTTTTTAGCCACAAAAAAGAAGCCAGCGCCTGCAGGGGATGTGGACGGTCGGATATGCCCCGCGGACAATGCCTCTCGAATGTAAGTGTTCATGGACACTGTCTCAGGGCGGGAGAGAGAGAACATCCGTCCCCGGGGCGGAGAAGCGCCGGGTAGAAGATCAATGGTGCAGTCGTAAGGTCTATGAGGCGGTAGTGCTTTAGCACGCGTTTTACTAAAAACGTCCGCCAGGTCACAATAGACCGCAGGAACACCTGCCAAATCGGGGTTGGGTGATAATAAAGAATCTGCAACGTCCACCGTCAACCTGGAGAGAGACAAAAGAGGGAGGGGGGGAGGGACGGATGAACTCACGCCAGCGTCAGCGCTGACGCCGCTTCCCATGGAGAGTTCACCCGTAGCCCAATTAATAAGAGGATTATGCAGCACAAGCCAGGGGTGGCCTAAAACAATGTCGGAATGAGGAGACATAACAACAAAAAAATTCAAATATTCCCCCTCGCTACCCGCCACCCGAACCCACAGTTTCCCGGTGCGCTGGGTAATAAATCCACAACCAAGCGGTCGGCCGTCCAGCGAACGGACAGGGATGGGCACCTCTAGTGTTTCTAAAGGAACCCCCCATTCTAGAGCCACCCCCACATGAATCAAGTTGCCCGCAGCCCCCGAATCCACTAAAGCCTTGGCCGTTTCAGAAGAATCCCCCCACCTGACAGTGACATCAAAAAAAGTACGTGACTCGTGAACGTTTATGACCGGAGAGACATGCCCACCTGCTAGCACCTTCCCCAGGCCTAGTGGGCTCCTGCGTTTCCCGAGCCACGACAGGCGGCGAAGCGATGCCCCGTGCGACCACAATGAAAACAGCGCTTCTCGTTGACCCGCCTCTGCTTCTCCGCTTCAGAGAGGTTCAACGCTCCCAGCTGCATGGGCTCGTCATCGCCCCGGTGCTCTCTCATTGGCTGGTATGCTGGCCGATCGACACTAGGAGAGGAACGGAAGAGTACCTGTGACGAAGCCTCCCTCTCGCGTCCCCTCTCCCGGTGACGATTATCCAACCGAATGGCCATGTTAATCAACAGATCCAGGCGTTCGGGTATCTCCCGCGTAGCCAGCTCGTCCTGCATGCGAGTGGAGAGACCATGCAAAAAATTGACACAGCAGGGAGCCTCATGCCAGTCCGCCTCTCGAGCCACAATACGGAAATCAATGGCGTAGTCTGCTACGGCGCGAATGCCCTGCCGGCAGGACATAAGTCGACTGCCGGCCTCGTAAATGGAAATCACCCTGGAGGTATCGATTACACGACGTAACTCCAGGGTGAAGGCATCCGCGTCGCGGCAGACCACAGACCCACTCTCCCACTCCGCTGTGGCCCAAGAGGGAGCACGATCCGTGAGGAGAGTTATAATATAGGCTACCCGAGCCACATCACTGGGGAAAGTACGCGGCTGCAGTTGAAAAATGAGAGAGCACTGGGCGATAAACTCACGGCAGCCGGTTGGAGCCCCTCCATAGCGCTCCGGCGCCGGCAGGCGTGGCTCTCGGTAGTCCTCCCGATCTACCGGATACCCCCGCTCGCCTTCCCCGCCGATCGATGATGCTCCGGCTGCGGATATCCTCGTTGATGTCGTCCCAGCGGCCGCAGAGCGGGCCTGGTTCACCGCCGCCAACGCTGTCTCCGCCGTCTCCTGAGAAGCCAGGGAAACATCTCCCAGTCGACCCAGCTCGACACCGACTGCCATCTGCCGCTCCATGATGATCCTGAGCTGGTCCCGTAGGCTCACCATCTCGTCCCGTATCTCCTCGTTGGAAGTCATGATGGCTAGAGCTTCTGTTACGAACGGGTAAGTGACTTCCAAGTTGTCGAGAAGAAGAACGAGACGGAGAATGTTTTACTATTCCAAAACAGCTGTACTGTTTATTAACAGGGAAAAGCATATACTATAAACAGGGAGAAGACAATATGTCTGTGCTTGTCCAGCTGTAGGTACGTCCGTAGGATTAGGTGAAGCTCTAGCAAAGAACAAGGAATAGAGCAAATGTTAAATAGGTCACATACTCAACATTCCACGCTATCAATGAGTGACAGAAGTCTGACAACCAATGACAGCACCCAGGTGTGACAGACAATTAGTGATGACAGCAATCAGTGGTGACATACAAGGTGAACCCATAACAACAGGAGTGACCCAGGTAGACAGTGGGTTACTATCCTTAGGATGATGAGTCTCCCGAACGTTACAGCTTATGAAAATATTAAATAATATGTATAGGCTATAGGCCGTCGCTTTAGCCTATATTATCAAATTGCATTTAATGGCTGAATGAATGAATGAAAACTTTATTTAACAGATTGCAGAATGGGTACAATACAGTACGGCTCAATACACACAATTGTTAAGGGGATGCAGACCAGAGAAAGACTTTTGTTTTGTTTACATCAGGGTCCCCCAACTCGAGTCCTCGATATCCTCGCGGACGGACCAGTATACCTTAATATCATATCATATTCATATTCATATCATAGTTTACTCTATCAGCCTACCAGCATGTAAAACGTTCTTTGTTAGAACTCAACTCGTTATTATTTTGCACATAGATTGCAGAAATACGGGGACGTTTTGATTTAGGCTTTGACACAGAATACAAGTCATGATATCACCCACACAATATATGCTCTGTGTCCAGAGCATGTATGCTTTTCATTCATTTAAGACACATTTATTGCAAGGGTTTTGTATACACATACACTCAACAAATAACCTCTGTCTGTTCTCGTTGCAATGCGTTTATATCGTGGGTGTTCATATGACTTGTATTTTGCTTACAGCTTCGGGGTTCCACTTATTACGTTTAACAATGGCAAAGCCTTTTAAATATAATCAAAACGTTCCCGTATTTCTGCAATATATGCGCAAAATAATAACGAGTTGAGTTACGTGGAGCGCAGTCAGTGCTTATTTCCGCGTTGTAAAAATATTCTACCACCGGGCGCCAACTACGCATGGTCCGACCTGTGCTTAAATATACGCACAAAGTCAAGCACAAGTTCAAATTGATAAATCCCACACTTTGCTTAGAAATGATCGTACGCACGGGTTACGCACATATCTGTGCGTACGTCACGTTGATAAATGAGGGCCCAGGAGAGGGTTCTTAAAAGGTACAGGTCTGTCTGATTGTGTCAGGAAGGATTCCAGAGATGAGGGATATACCATTTCCTCCTCCACCTTGACCCAAGCAGGTGCTTCTTCAGCCGAGTGGTTCATTTTGGAGAGCTGGGAGAGTGAGAACGCATAGTGATACCAGTCTAGTTTAGGCAGGGATAAGCCGCCAACTTTTTTAGCTGCATACATTTTGGCCCGACCGAATAGCGGCCTTTTGCCCCCCCACAAATATATATTAATTACCTTGTCGTATTGTTTGAGTAACTGAGTTGGGAGGGTTAGTGGAAGCATATATAGGATATAATTTAATTTTGGAGCCAATATCATTTTTACCAAGTTTATCTTACCAAGAAGGGACATATTCATCTTGGCCCAATTCTGGGTTAAAGCACTAACATGTTCGATTATAGGGGCAATATTAGCTTGTACTATCTCTTTCAGACCTGGGATCAGCTTTATTCCTAAATATATCAACCCTGACGGCATTCACCTGAACTGCCATCCCCTCCTGATATCAGAGGGGCAGCATTTAGAGAGAGGCATTGCTTCTGATTTGCTCCAGTTGATTGTGTATCCAGATATTTCTGAGAAGGACTCGATAACTGTTCCGATGACCCCAGCTGCTGTTTGGGGATTGCTGGATACCAATAAAATATCATCTGCATATAAAAATAGTTTATGTTCCACCTGTCCCGCCATTACCCCTTTGCCCTTGACTTGTTCTTAGTGTGATGGCAAGTGGTTCGAGGAAAAGCGCGAACATTTGGGGAGAAAGCGGAGAGCCCTGCCTCGTCCCCCGTCCTAGGTTGAAGGGCGAGGATATGATCCCGTTAGTCAGGACAGAGGTCATCGGATTTGTGTATAACAGTTTTACCCATCCAACAAACGATGGTCCGAATCCGAAACGCTCTAGCGTGTGAAACAAAAACGCAAACTCCACTTTATCAAAAGCCTTTTCGGCGTCTAATGAGAAGGCCACTGTAGGCTCTACATCATTCCTAACCTTCCACATTATGTGTAGGAGTCTGTGAATATTATCAGCCGAATTTCTCCCTTTCACGAAACCCACTTGGTCATGAAACAAACTTGGTAGTACATCCTCTATTCTATTTGCTAGTATTTTTGCTAATACTTTTTCTTCTAAATTACTTTGCCCTTTTTCTGTAGTAACGTAATAGTGGCCGACCTCAAGCTAGTGGGCAAGCTCCTTTTTAATAGCGAGTCTTGATATACTTTTAATAATCTTGGAGAAATTATATCACTGAATTGTTTGTAGAAATCGGGAATAAACCCATCGTCTCCTGGTGCTTTACCTAATTTAAGGCTACTGATTGCCTCGTGTATTTCTTCTATCGAGACATCCCCCTCCATTGACTTCACTTGTTGTTTCGATAACAATGGTAACTAAATCTTGGTGAATAACGCATCCATTTTTACCTCATCCACGGCCGCCTGTGGGGTATACAAATCCTGGTAGAAGCACCTGAAAACATTGTTAATTTTCTTTTTGTCTGTAATAATTTCGTCGTCTTTATTATGAATTGAGGATATAATATTTTGATTTTGCATTTGTTTAACCCGATTCGCTAGTATTTTACCCGCTCTCTCCCCTTGTTCGTAATATCTTTGGTTGGTCCTAAATAAAGCAAACTCAGCCTTTTTTTGGTATATGTTGTTCAACTCATATTTGGATTTGTTCAGTTTCCTCCATGTTTCTGGGTCTGGTCTTTGGCTGTGCTCTTTCGAGAGTGCTTTAATTTCTTTATCTAATGCTGTCATTTTCTGTTTCTCTGCCTTTTTTAGTATTGCACTGTATTGTATGAGTCGTCCTCTCATGTATGCTTTACATGTGTCCCACATTATGCCACTATCAGCTATTGATCCCTTATTAAGTTCCCAGAATTCCTTAAATATAGTTCTAATGTATGCACATGATACCTCGTCATTCAGCATTAGGTTGTTGAAGCACCATCTCAAGGACCGCTGCCCTTCCTCTACGGATGTGATTATCAATTCAACTGGAGCATGATCAGATATTACAATGTTCCCTATCCTACTATCTGCTATTTGTTCCACCAGTGTGCTAGAGATCAGGAAATAGTCTATTCTAGAGTATGAAGGATGTGGGTGAGAGTAAAACGTGTAGTCTCTTTCCTGTGGGTTCAAGACCCTCCAAATATCCACTAGGCCCAGTTCATCTACCAATACACTGACCAATCTCCCTGTATTGTCAGTGTTCCTGGGTTGAGATGACTTATCTAGCAAGGTGTCTCCAACTAGGTTGAAGTCCCCCCTATGATTACGTTGCTATTCCCTATTTTCCTAATCACCTCACACACTTCATGGAAAAAGTCTGAGGACGTTATGTTGGGTGCATAGATATTAGCTAATGTAGTTCTCTGTCCCTCCAAATCTGCATCCAATATAACCCATCTCCCCTCATCATGTGAGAAACTATTGTGTACCTTAAAGTCTATGTTTTTTCTCACTAATATTGCCACCCCCTCTTCCTAGAAGATAATGTACTATAAAATATTTGTCCCACCCAGTCCCTCTTAAGTTTGGCCGATTCCTCCTCATTCAGGTGTGACTCTTGGATTAGTGCAATATCCGTCTTTTTTTGTTTCAAGAATGTCAGTATTTTTCTCATGGGGTGATGACATTCGTCTATATTCCATGATACTATTTTAATCAGCCCCATAGCCCTTGTAATGTATCTCTTCTGTGCAATCCAGCATCTAATGCTTCTATGCCCGGGGCGTTATACCCCTTATTTCCAGGACCTGAGATTGTGATGATATACATACAACAATATAGTACATATCGAAATAATAAAGAACATATAAAAACATAAATACATTTCCCCCCCCCACACTTACCCAAGCTACGTTCAATAAGACCCCAGATAGAACAATTGCACAAAAGGTGAGATCAATACTCACCCGTGCACTTTGGTCCCCCTCGTCTATCAGAGGAGTGCATTAAACACAAGGTAGGTTGCCTAAAACTATGCCCCTACTATTTTGTAAACCCTAATGTAACGTATGGTTCACACTGTAAGCTATACACAGTGTGATCAACTTAACTGAACTTATCAAGATGGTGATGTTTCTCATCCAACAATTAACATTTGTATATATCCTAGATATATATATTGGTACGTTGCAACTTCTATGTCATAACCATATTGCATTATGGTTCATTTCGCCCTCCCATATTATCTATCAAGGATATTTTTTATCTACTTTTTCTCCCATTAAAAATGTTTCTCCCATCCCAATTTCGTATCGTCCAATTCTAGCCTCCCCTGTCTCGAACGCTGTTAGGCCATGCCTCCAATAAGCCGGCTGCAATGTGGACGAAGCCTTACATCACGTGTCCCCTCCAGTACTCGAGGAAGCAGCTGTCGCATCTTTTCACCTGCACAGCACGATCTCTCAGCGGCGGGGGTCTGCGTGGGAGGGACACGCCGCCCCCGTCGCTTCCTGATTCTGCTGCGCAGGCGCACCAACCGACCCCTAATACTGCCAATTGTATTAGTATGAACAACCAGCCAAGCTGATAGCAATGTGGAGAGCTGGGCTCGAACCCAGCCTTGCCCACTACACCACCTAGCCGCCCCTAGTGCACTCTATTTTTATTATAATTTTTTTGCACTTTGTAATGTTCGTTATTCTACGACGATGCTCCTGAGACTTATCTGTATTTATGTGCGTCTTGACCGTTATCTTAAATGTTCGTCTCCGACTGTCCCCGTCTGAATCCCTGGAGTTTCTCCCAGTACCCGTGATGGTCATTGCCCTGCTGTGCGGGACCTCCATTCTCCGTCGCCTGTATGTCACCTCCCGGACCCCGCCGTCTTCCCACTGTTTGCCAGGTAGACAGCCGCTGTATCTCCTCTCGATCTGGGTCGGCAGGAGGGTTCACCACGGTGATCTGATATCCACGTCTTGCCATATCCATCGTCGCCTCCGCTGCGTTCTGGTATAGGCGGGTGCCATCTTCATAAAATACCCCCATCTTCGCAGGATACGGTGTCTGGAACTTGAGATTCTTCTCCTTCATTATTCTCTTGGCTTCGGCATATTCTCCACGCTTCTTCAGTATTTCAGTGGGGAAATCATGGTCGACATAGAAGCGTGTATTGTCACATGAGACGTTTTTCTTCTGCCACGTCCGGCGTATTATCTCTTCTTTTATTTTGTAGCTCCCAAACTTAACCACGATTGACCGTTGCTAGGCCTTGGGGCTAATGCCCGGTGTGCTCGTTCGATACAAAGGTCCATGTCATGAGGCAGGCCAAGTGCGTCCTTAACAGGTTGTCTAGAAATCCGTGCATGTCTTTTCCCTCCTTCTCCTCTGTGATACCGTAAACCCGTAGGTTCTCCCTCCTTGTTCTGCCCTCCTGGTCGAGTAGCTTAGCTTCCACGCTAGCCTGCCTCTGCATTAGTTTCTTGATTAAAACCGTTGCCGCATCGAGCACATTTTCATTTTCTCCGATTCTCCCCTCCGCCTCACCGAGTCTGTTGTTCATCTTGTTCATTTCATTTTTAATTTCCCGAAACTGACGCTCATTGTCTTTTCTGAACTCTTTGAGCTCCTTGTAGATGTTCATCATCGTGGCTTCACGTTCAGATTCATCGTCGCCATTTTTTTCTCCTGTTGCATTGTCATTCTCTGCCATTCCGTCGTCTTTTTCAGTTGTAATCGTGTTTGCCCTACGTCTTGTGATAGCCCCTTCTTTCATCACTATTAAATAAATACCCTGGTGTTGTCAATATATGTTTTATCATTTCGATATCAGGGAGCTCGTGAGTTAGGCTGCCATGTTCTTCCGGGGTCAAACCGGAAGTCGAGTTTATTTACTTTTACAAAATGATTTAAAAGCTGAATAAAAAAGAATTAATCTAGAGTCACATGCCTGTCTAGGGATATGACCCTCATCTGCACCTTTGTTCACACCATTTACTTTTCTCAGAGTTAATTATATTGTTTACACTGTTTATTTTCGTCATATTTTTATATTCAGAGTGAATTATATTGTTTACACGGTTTATTTTTTTCTCATATTTTTATATTCAGATCAAATTGTATAATTTTTTTAACTAACCTGACCCAGCAGATGGTCCGTTATACATCTTGTCCTTCGAAACTGCACATTCCCTCCCGACCACGTATAAATCCGTGTTTCGAATCCACCGGTTGAGGACCGTGGCAAGGTTGTTTTGGCTTTTATTCCATTGTAATAACCTACTCGATGTCACCGAGCGGCACTGCAGATCTACCCTCCTCTTCGAATTCTGGAAAGTGCATTACCGGCCAGATCCTCTTAGGGGTGCTGTCCCGATAATGCAGTGTGCCCTGTGGCAGAATGGTGCATTCATTTTTTTTACTTTCAATATAGTTTCCAGTAGCTGGATTCTGGATGTGTTAGCCTGTAGTTTGGAATACCTTTTGGGACGCGGATTTCACTATGCAGTAACGGAATATATCATCAGCCAATGGACATATCGATCTACCAGATGGCGATCGATAACTGGGAAATGGTCTGGGGGACCCAACCGGCTCACATTAAGATATTTTTCCCGTAAATTACACGCTGATCAGGCCTTGTTATCATACTCAACCAGCCGATCTTGGTAATCAATAATCAGAAACAACGTCCCCCGCCCCCCCCCCCCCCCCCCCCCTTTCATGCATTCTTGGTTGAGGATCGTACGGATCATATGCACTTTGAGTTTTAACTGTAGCTTCTGTATAACCGAAATGCCATTGGATATAACGTTAGTAGCTATTAGCCCTTTATCCAGCCTTCCAGGAAATATCCTAGCCGAAATCCCTTATAACGCTTATATTCAAGACGCTATAAAATGAGAACGTATTGATGACATTTTCTTTTCTTTAAGCCATTTTGAAGGGACGGTTTATGGTCTCAATTGACAATGAGAATGGACAGATAGCAATACTATAAAGTATAGATTTAGCTCTACAAACAGCCTCACGAACTATGCAAGTCTGTTTTGATATGCTGGTTGTCTAGAGTGATATTAGACGCATCCAAGTGGCCGGGAAAGTGTTAAAAGAAACTGAAACAAGTTCCTCACGGGCACAAGCGCATAACGAAGGTTATCCTATAACCCTAGTTATGTGAGTATTGGTGAGTGCTCTGCTCACTTTTGGAATATTCCCCATCACTCTCTGTGATTTAGAAAACTTTCAGCAACAATGCACCTACACCTGTCCGGCCACGCCCACATCCGCTCACGAATATAAGCGAGGGGTGTGGCTGCACTCCTGCTCTTTCCCTAGCCTTTCACCGTTAAAACGGAAGACCAATAGGGGTCCTCAGTGAGTGAAGAGCAGAGCACTCACCAATACTCACATAACTAGGTTATGTAGCGTATTGGTTCATGCTCTGCTCACTTTTGGAATACAAGAGCGGAGCAGAGCTTTAAGAGCCCGACAAATGTACCCGCTAAAGGGGCCTGGTGAGGTCAACGAGGCCGTGGCATCGAGACCTCTCCAGGGTTTCACTGGTGATACCACCCTCTACACCGTATCGGACAGGGCCTACAACAAGTGAAGGCCCTTCTCTGCCTGGCACGCCGCGAAGACCCCCTGAGGAAGAGGCTCTGAAAAACTCCCGGAGGAGGAGGCTCTGTAAACACATCCCTCACGTTCGGGTAGGTCAGACCACTTGGTAGGCGGGAGCCAATGCCCGACGCAGTCTTTTTATAAAGAGGGGCTTCTTAACCCATTAAAAAAACGGGAAACACAACTGCGTGTATACCAGGCCACGTGAGCGGATCGGCGCGGGCGAGAAATCCGCTCTTCGCTCTTTAAAGCTTGGTCCGCTCCGCTAATCGCTCATGTTGACCCCGCCCCCATGTCGCTCACCGCTCACCTTGAATCGAGCGCTTCCCGCTCCCTGCGCCACATCGCTCGGCAGATTATTATAATTTTTTTTAAGCATGGTGTAAATTAGCTCAAACTACAACAGTCTCCACTCCCTGGGCCCCTTAACAATTGTTTGTATTGAGCCGCATTGTAATTGTACCCATTCTGCAATGTTAAATAACGTTGTTTATCCATTCACTAGCTCTATTAAGCGATGATAGCTAGCCTAGCCACACTGCTATGGTCGCTGCCATTAACGTTAGCATGTAAGCTAACGACAACAACAATGATGTCAAAACTTTTTCTAACAGGATGTGAGTGACAAAGCCTGAACAGGATATCACAGGTTCACCCTTCTCATTGGTTGAAAATGGCCTTCATGTTTGTACATCGCCATCTGTTGCTTTGGCATTGTACTACATGTATACATCAGTGTTAAAGGGGAACTCCAACATTTTGGGAAATTAGCTTATTTAACATCTTCCCTGGAGTTAGACAAGAAGATACATACCTTTTTTGTCTCTGTGCGTGCATTTTAGCTTTGGGAATAGACGCTCCGTTAGCATAGCTTAGCTTCATCACTGGAAGTGAGGCAGGACAGTAGCCTTACAGTGCCTTACAGTGTATTGCAAGGTCTGACATTGACCAAATTTGATATGCATGACCTTGGTGGGCTCTAGGTCAACTCCTGAAAAGGGGGTCAATGTCAGACCTTGCAATCAAAAGTTAGGGGGCGCACTGAAATTATGGCAAGGGTTATTAGCCCCCTAACTTTTGATTGCAAAGTCTGACATTGACCCCCTTTCCACTGTGAACGGCCTGGAGTGGATTGGAGTGGAGGAGAACTCTCGCTCCGGACGTCGCGCCGACCCATTTTAAAACCCACTCCTCGCTCATTGTATACACAGGCTATACAATGCAGTTCAAGGCGTTTCAGTTTCAAAAAAGGGTTAACCCAGGCCAACAGGTAACAAGGGCCGACCTGTGCCTGTGCCTGGAGGACCAGGCACTACACAGGGATACATAGAGGAGCTGACTGATAATAACAGCCCCCCCGACAGCCCCCTCCCACCCCCCGGTCGAGCAGGGAGGGAGGGGTGAAATTAATGGAGAAAGGAAACAGTTCTTGCAAAAAGGTACAACATAGTATGGACCAATGCACACAACTGTTAAGAGGATGTAGATCCTCTTTAGAGGAAGACGTTTGTCTTGTCTACATCGGGGTCCCCCATTTTAACTCGTAGTGGCATTTTTATGACACACAACATTCATGATATCAACCCCAGTGGCGTCCGGCCCGGCCTGGCATTTTCCCCCCGGAAAAGCTCAGGGCCCTTCGGGGCAATCAGAACGTATCTGTGACCCGGCGGGCAACGGGTTAAACTGATCTGGTCCGGCGTGACCAGGATGAGTCCCGTGCCCTTACATGCTGCCGCTCCTCTCCACAGGAGAGGGGGTTAGGTACACGTTTCGATCAAAAACATCACAGGGCTCGGTAGAGATAAAAATCTCCTTCCCGGCCGACCGCATAAAAAACGCCGTTTTATGTTGTTGGTCAAACCAGGGCGCGCCGGTCCCGAAGGCGGCTTCAAATATTTTTTTAAAACACGCCTGGGCCAGCGCTGATATCAGTCCCGTAAGACCAAACGCTGATTCATGAACAGCGTGTAGGCTTGTAAAAAAAACAGAACGGTGGCGGCGAATTCTAACAAGAAAGAGCCCCTACAACGTTTTTCCCCACTGTCTGGGACGACCAGGAGGGAGCCGGCCCCGAAAAAGGACACTGACACGGGATTTTATATATGCCTGGGGAATTTATGAGGGGAAGACGCCGGGTTCCTCCCAGAGAGACCATGACGTGAGTGAATAAATTAATGAACATTTTATTTAACAGATTGTAGAATGGGTACAGCACAGCACAGCCCAATACACACAACCGTCAAGAGGATGCAGATCAGAGAAGACGTTTAGTCATGACTGTATCAGGTTCCCCATTTTCAAGTTCATAGCGGCCTGCCATGCAGACCTCAAACTCACGGATACATCTCTTGGGCCAATAAGAAAACGCGCCTGTGATGTTTTCAATGGCCGGTGAACCCCCAGTCCCACCCAGAATGCAGGAAATTAAGTCTCTGTAACAAAAAGAATCCTGGTGGGGGACCCCCAGACCCCCGCTTAAAAAGTGGCCTGACTGGGGCTATTATTTCGTACTATATTTCCTGGCCTGAATGATTTCCCCAGTCCGGCCCTGGTTAAAAGCCTCCAATGCTTATTAGTGCGTGTGCGTTTGAACATTTGCATGTTTCAACCATACATGACTTTTTTTAATAAAAAGAATTTGACTTAAAATTTTTTTTACTTTTTTTATACCACCCCTATAATTGTGGGGGTCGCGGCTCTCTGACACCGTTATTTCGCGGGTCGCGGCCTCAACACTTTGGGAACCCCTGGTGTAGAGGACTAAGCACTTGCCTACCACCACAGAGACCACGGTTCAATTCCCGGCAGCGGTACCTCTGGCTTGGTCCAACATCCCTACAAACACAATTGGCATTGTTTGCAGGTAGGAAGCTGGTGGGGTATGAGTCCTGGAGCCTGTTCAGCAGTGAGGGGATCTGGGGGAGACAGTATGGCGACTCCAAATGTATTGGAGGAGGCATGTGGTAGTCTACATCCAGTGATGTACCTGAACGCGTTCATGAACTCGTTAATATTTTGGGCGAACATGAACGGAACATACTGTATTTCCGCTAGATTAACATAATTGTGAACGCGTTAATTCTTGGCGCTCTATCACAGTATAACTTCGTTCAAAAGTGTGCCCGATTTGGGACGGGTGCACTGGCGCACACACACACACCGAAAGGTATAAACTAGTTCATTTTTGAAACCACAAACTTTAGTTCAAAATGTTTAATTATGAACTATGAACTGAACTAGTTAATTTTTAAATGTGTGAACTGTGAACTGAACTAGTTCACGTAGAAAGTGGACTTTACCAACATTGTCTACAGTACACCCTCCCCAGACTGACAGTAGGGTAGCACAATGACCAGGAGGGAATTGGCATAACAACATTGACCTGGTCTACACAAAGTGCCATGCCTGCACCACTGGAACAGCCTCCCCTCACATTATATCTGCCCAGAGCCTTTACTCCGCTGCTTAAAACGCACCTTTTCTCCCTGGCCTTTGATCAGAGTTAGCCTGCCACCTGTCAACTATGTTTGCTGTTACTCTCGACTTTTTGTATCTATTCTACTTCTCGTCTCTTTTTATATTGCACATTGCTCTTGTTTCTTAGTGTACTATACTTATTTACTGTAATTTAGTGTATTTTATTTGTTACTGTACTGTACGTGTTTTTTATTGTGTTCTACCTGTAAAGCACTTTGGGTGGCTTTTAGTCATTGTAAACGTGCTATATAAATAAAGTGACTTGACTTGACCACTGCAAAGTGAATAACATGAATAACAGTGAGTGAGTGAGTGTGATTTTGTACTGTGTGGTGGACTCCCAGTATCACAGCCTCTGACGTGATTATATCTCTGTCTGTATTCGATTCTCCAGATATCCTATTCTCTCTTGGTCGACCGTAGTGGGGACTACCAGTATTTCCGTATTGACCCAGAGCTGGGCTCCATCTACACTGAGATAGTGTTTGACCGGGAGACGAAAGGCTCCTACCTGTTGGAGGTCCAGTCCGTGGACAGTTGGGAATCTGCCCGGCCAGGCAAACACGGTCAGCCCAACTCCGGTAAGACTAACAGTGGCTACACACCTTACCTTAAGTAACATTGTTCGCATAGTAGGTAGTAAAATAGGCAAGGTCTTTGTGCTGCGTCCCATTTCTCCCCTTGGCCCTACCCCTCTGTTTTGCGTGTTCCCCGCAAAGTGTAGGGTTGTCCCATTTCACTTTGGATCAAGGGGTAGTGACGTTTCAGCCCTCCATACGCCCCTACAAATGGAGTGTGCCAAGATGCAGGCTCGATAACAAGGGAGAGATGATATTTCCCAGAATGCACTGCAAACCTTTCACAAAAAAAATTTAGTGGTGGAGAGTGATACCAGTAATTTATACAAATGGAAGTATTGATTTATTCGTAACAAATCATTAAAAAAAATATACAGTCAACTGGAATATGTTAGTTTTTTACACATATGTTGGATTATGTAATTGGTTTGTCATGACAAACCAATAAAAAATCGCTAATTAACCTGTCTGAACCTTTCACAACAGTCAGTACATCCATATGGTTTCTCTCCATGGAACAGAAGCGCCATGAAGAGAGCGAGGCCAAAACAGATCGCTTTTTGGCCATGTTTCAACGCATGGTTGACAAAATGCCAGAACAAAAGTGTGGGTACTGTATTTGGGGAGGAGGGGGGGGAGGGATTAATTTATTAACATTTATTTTCTACAATTGTTAATATTTGCAGTGGATTTGTATTCTCTTTACATATACATGCGAATTACTAGAATTTATATCAAGCGAACCTAGAAGTAAAAAGTGGTCACTACTACAGTATGCAGAGATGGAACACAAAAGTTATGAAATTCAAGTGTATCTTTTAAACTTTTTTTTTTATTACATAGACCTACAGTATACATAATTATTTTCAGAATTTCAAGACCAATATTAATAATACATGGAAAGATTAATAACACAATTAATATCCAAGACGGCAGATGAAATCCAATATGGCTGGCATAACAATGTTTTTTGTCTTTGGTAAATGCTGTGTTAGGTTTTTGTGTATGCTAAGCATAAATAGTATACATAATACAAAATGTTATTAACATGTAGTGTAATTTAGTAACATGTAGCATCCTTTAGTAACATGAAGTACCCTGTTGTATCCTGTAGTACAATTTAATATGTACTACCACTACCAGTACCATGTAATACACTGCAGTACTCTATATTAACCTGCAATACCATGTTGTACCCTGTACTACCATGGTCATATTCTGTTGTATCATGTAGTATGCTATACTGCCATATAGTACCATGCAATGCCATGTAGTACTACTGTATATGCTTTCTTATAGTCTCACCCATTAATTTTCTATTTGACTGACATACTGTATGAATATAAAGAACCTGACTAACATTTGATTAACACTTACAAAATAACAACACAAAATGTCAAGAGTTTGGATACCAAAAGCCTTTTTATATACAAGCATACAAAACTGAAGACATTCGTTATAATTGACATGGTATGCAGAGCAAGCTTTATGGTCCTTCTGATCTAAGCTGCCTGTAAGTAATGTAAACAGTCGGCGCATGGGTGAGTTGCGTCATTACGCTGTCGGCAACTGAGTGCTAGTGCTGTCCCATTTCGTAGTGGAATTCACCCCTCGTAGCTCTGCTCTGAAGGGTGACTCCCCATCGAGGGCACTCCAAAACTAGGGTTAGGGCCAAGGGGAGAAATGGGACGCAGCCTTCAACTTCTTTGCCTTTTTCTCCATTGTTGCAAGAGCAAACACCAGTCCTAGAGCAGACGTCGCGTCACACTGGCAATCATATTTTGTCATATTTGAAATGACACACTACCATTTAGCTAAATATGAATGAAAGGAGTGAGTACAAAGGTGTTTGTCGTGAACTGTGGGACACTAGCCTTGTTCTGTTTGTACTGTATATCTGTACTGGAGCTGTCAAGTTACTTCAACACAATTAATTGCATGATAGGCTTGTGATTAATTACAATTAACACAAATAAACCTACCACCTAATCTGCTCCCACTGTGTAAAGGTCACAGGGTACTGGGTAGCCAATCATGGAAGGGATTGATGTAATAACAATTTGGCATGTGCTATATCCAACAGAAACTGCCTTTTCAACAGAAGGGTACAATTCTACTACCTAGTAGAATAGAGGTGCTAGGAAATGAATAGCTACATTTTGACTTAGTTTCATTGGGGGAATCATTCCACAGTTTCAAAAAAAATTCATAAAATTATTGAAATTATAAAAAATTGGTTTCTCGTTCAAGTTCAGGTTCAAGTTTCTTTATTAGTTGTCATACAGAAATACAGAATACTTTGCATGAAATGCTTCTTTCTGTTTTGCTCCTGAGAGTATGCTAGATAATAACAAGATAGTATAAAATAAGTATAATATAAGTATAAAATAGAAAGTCAAGAAAGTCAAGTATGTAAACAAGTGTAAACAACTAAAATGTTCAGTATACCTATATACAGTATGTACAGTATATACAGTGCAGGTACAGTACAGTGTAGAAATTGTGAGGTATAGCCTAGCTTGTGGTGCCACCTGATTGATTGATTGAAAACTTTATTAACAGATTGCAGAATGGGTACAATACAGCTCAATACATACAATTGTTAAGGGGATGCAGACCAGAGAAAGACTTTCGTCTTGTTTACATCAGGGTCCCCCATTTTCAATTCATCGTAACATATATGACATATATGACATACAGATAGACAGTACTGCTACATCTATACATTTATGACATACCAGATTTGCAAATACAGTACTGTTTGTGATACGAAAAGAGTCCAGAGAAAAAGTATATACATTTGACGTAGAAACTGTACATTGGAGGAGGTTGGGTAGGTGGGGGGGGGGGGGGGGGGGTGGGGGGTACTGTACATTGGAGGTGGTTGGGTGGGTGGGGGGGGGAGGTTGGGTAGGAGGGGTGGGTGGGGGACACTGTACAACTGTACAAGCAAAACTGTACATTGGAATATTGACAAGACCATACTTGGTAATTTTTACTGTACATTGGAGGGGATTGTGTTAGGACATTTACAGGGGCCAGTTTCGAATTTCAGTCTCCCGTAGGTGTTTTTTGAGAGTGTTTTTGAAAGTGGGTAGTAATTCACATTCCTTTACAGCTTTGGGTAGGGCGTTCCACATTGATGTGGCATAATTGCGAAACGTGTTTAGTCCCTTGTTTGAGCCGAATCTGGGTTTAACATGATTTCTGGAGCTCCCTCTGGTGTTGTGATCGTGGTATTCACTGACCTTTGGGAAGTATTTTGACATGTACATGGGTACCTTGGTCGTGTAGTGTATCTTGTAGACCAGGCCCATTGCAAGTTGCTGTACTCTGTCGTCTACTCTAAGCCATCCTAGGTAGTCAAAGTGGGTTCTAGGAGTAAGGTCAAGCAGTAGTCTGACCAGTTTGTTTTGAGATGTTTGTAATTTAGTTTTTAGCGCCTTTGAAGTGCTTTGGTACCATGTGGTGGTGAGGTGCAATGAGCTGCAATAAGGAATGAGATTGATGTGGAATTTCCTTACCAATAATATAAATATAAAGTGTAAAGTGTGTTAGTGTCTAAAGTGGTAAAGTGGGTGCTACAGTGTGTTGTTTATTTAAAGTGAGTGTGTGCGTGTGGATGTGTGTGCTGTGGGTGTATTGATGGTTTGTTATTGTTCATTGTTCATTGAGCATCCTGATTGCCTGGGGATAGAAGCTCCGTCTGAGTATCTCTGAGCTTGCCATGAGACTCCGGTATCGCTTGCCTGACCGCAGCAGTTCAAAGAGGCAGTTGTTTGGGTGGCTAGTGTCTTTTATTATTCTCTTAGCCTTACTCCTGCAACAATTGTTGTAAATGTCTTGGCGAGTGGGAAGCCCACCTCCAATTGTGTGTTCGGCTGAACGGACCACTCTCTGTAGTCTGCTACGGTCTTGTGCAGTGCTATTCCCAAACCAGGAGGGGATATTGCCAGTCAGGATGCTCTCTATTGTGCATGAGTAGAAGTTCTTGAGGATCTTCTGACTCACGTTGAACTTCCTTAAGCGACTAAGGAAGTAGAGGCGTTGCCGTGCCTTCTTGACAACACTGTCAATGTGTGTGGTCCATGTCAAGTCCTCAGATATGTGGACTCTGAGGTACTTAAAACTGTTCACTCTCTCAACCGGTGCCCCATCGATGCTGAGGGGGCTGTAGTCCCTGACCCCTGACCTCCTAAAGTCCACAATCATCTCTTTTGTTTTGCTGATGTTCAGGGAGAGGCTGTTCTTATGACACCATCCCGCTAGAACCTTCACCTCTTCCAGGTAGGCCCTCTCGTCATTTGCAGAGATCAGGCCCATCACTACTGTGTCGTCAGCTAATTTGATGATTGTGTTGTTGTTCCACTGTGCCACACAGTCATGTGTGTACAGGGAGTAGAGGTGGGGACTCAGAACACAGCCCTGGGGGGCCCCTATGTTGAGAGTGATGGATGAGGAGGTGCAGTTGCCTGCTCTCACCACCTGGGGTCTGCCCGTCAGGAAGTCCAAGACCCACTGGCAGAGGTCATAGTTCAAGCCCAGGTCCCTGAGCTTGGCTATGAGTTTGGAGGCGACTATGGTATTGAATGCTGAGCTGTAGTCGATGAATAGAATTCTCACATAGTTCCCCTGCCTCTTGTCCAGGTGTGATGCTGCTGTGTGCAGCACATGGGCTATGGCGTCCTTCGTGGACCTGTTGGGGCGATATGCAAATTGCAGGGGGTCCAGGTTGATGGGGAGGGAGGAACGGATGTAGCCCTTCACTAGCTTCTCAAAGCACATTCAGTAGACCCAACCAGGGAATGTCTAGTCACCCGGGTTCACACTCATCCTGGAAAACATGGAAATTCAGAAGCTAGATTTCCAGTCATGGAAAACCTGGAAGATTTACAAAAATTACCATGAATCCTGAAAATGTTTTTGTTGTCCTGGAAATATTTAATTGTATTTGACCCTCTCACTCAGATGGCATTATGTAGCAGCGCTGTCCAATTTGGGGCCTGCAGGTTTGGGATTTGACAAACTCATGCTTCTCCTTTTTATTTTTAAAAGTGCTGCAAAATCCATAACGATGTACATTTTGTATGGCTAAAAAGTACATAGTCTAAGTTTTATGTGCAGCACAGTGCTACTTCCCTATTCAATTCCACACGTAAGTTATGAGGAATTCTAGTATTCTCTGAGCTGAGTGAGTGATGAGTTTATACATAGTGGTTTGTGACACTTTCTGTCAGAAAGGTGTATTTTCTTCTAAATATGTTTAGTTCATATGAGGGACCTGGATTATAAGACAGTTTTTGGAGTGAGTAGTGTAACTGCCATAATTTAAGTAAGTGTAACACAATTCAAGTAAGTGTTTTATCTAATAAGATAAAATGTTCTGTTCACCTCCTTCGAATAATTTGTATTGCAGTAAAATGCGATTGTCAAGCAATTTTCTTTTAAATGTATATATCGATACTTGCCGCCACTGTATTGATATAATATCGCCATGCACATCCCCCCCCCCCACCCCTAACTGACAATGACATTTTTTTTTATGTAAAATATCATGTTCGGCCTTTCCCTATAAGGTTAATATTTGACTATATACACAGCATGTGTGTAGTGTGCAGTGAATAAAGGTTTGACCAAAAACAAAGAGCCTTAAGGCTCTGACAGAGTCAAGAAGTACAGGCCACATACACGTTAGCCTCACATAACCCAGGTGGACCAGCTCTTTGATCAACCAATCTCCTTTGATCAGAGTGCATGTCCAGTAATATTTCCTACGATGCCAGTATGCTAGTTCATGAACACTAGGTATGCATGGGCAGACACATTTAGTGCTGCGCGGACATTATGCTGAGCTCCACTATTGCATGATTTTAGTCCAGGGGGACCACAGAAGAGTCCAGTCTGTCTACAGTAGGGTGTCACAGGGCTAAATGTCCCCTTAAAGAAATTATCATTTTGCAGACACTTATTAAATATTTTTTTAGCTACCTGGTACCCTGTGTCTGGATTTTGATTGAGCCTTTAGATCTGAACACACCAGTAAGTGTGTTGGAGCATTGAGTGAGCAGGGTTTAGTGTGTTGGAGAGTTGAGTGTGCAGGGTTTAGTGTGTTGGAGAGTTGAGTGTGCAGGGTTTAGTGTGTTGGAGAGTTGTGTTGCAGGGTTTAGTGTGTTGTAGTGTTGGGTGTGCAATGTTTAGTGTGTTGGAGAGTTGAGTGTGCAGGGTTTAGTGTGTTGGAGTGTTGGGTGTGCAGGGTTTAGTGTGTTGGAGAGTTTTGTGTGCAGGGTTTAATGTGTTGGAGAGTTGTGTTGGAGGGTTTAGAGTGTTGGAGAGTTTAGTGTGCAGGGTTTAGTGTGTTGGAGAGTTGAGTGAGCAGGGTTTAGTGTGTTGTAGTGTTGGGTGTGCAGGGTTTAGTGTGTTGTGGTGTTGGGTGTGCAGGGTTTAGTGTGTTGGGGTGTTGGGTGTGCAGGGTTTAGTTTGTTGGAGAGTTTAGTGTGCAGGGTTTAGTGTGTTGTGGTGTTGGGTGTGTAGGGTTTAGTGTGTTGGGGTGTTGGGTGAGCAGGGTTTAGTGTGTTGGATAGTTGAGTGAGCAGGGTTTAGTGTGTTGTGGTGTTGGGTGTGCAGGGTTTAGGGTGTTGTAGTGTTGGGTTGCAGGGTTTAGTGTGTTGGGGAGTTTAGTGGGCAGGGTTTAGTGTGTTGGATCGTTTAGTGTGCAGGGTTTAGTGTGTTGGGGTGTTGTGTTGCAGGGTTTAGTTTGTTGGAGAGTTTAGTGTGCAGGGTTTAGTGTGTTGGGGTGTTGTGTTGCAGGGTTTAGTTTGTTGGAGAGTTTAGTGTGCAGGGTTTAGTGTGTTGGAGCGGTGAGTGTGCAGGGTTTAGTGTGATGGAGTGTTGGGTTGCAGGATTTTGTGTGTTGGAGAGTTTAGTGGTGAGTGTGCAGGGACAGGGTTTGGTAGTCTACACCCTCCCCAGACCAAAAGAGGAGGCATGTGGTAGTCTACACCCTCCCCAGACCAACAGAGGAGGCATGTGGTAGTCTACACCCTCCCCAGACCAAAAGTTTCAAGTTTCAAGTTTCTTTAATAGTTGTCATACAGAAGTACAGAATACTTTCATACAAAATGCTTTTTTTTTTTTTTTAAACTCAATTTTTATTTGCATTTATATTCACAAACATACAAATAGTAACATCTTTGATTGTCAATCTTCCACCGTTTGCCTTTTCAGGTGATTACACAGACATTGTACATCGCCCTTATACAGGCCTAAACCATAAAGAGAAAATTTAAAAAAAATACAAAAATACCGTTCTTGCAGAAAGAAGAATATATACAATTATTGACTAAGTCATTCTTTGAATAGTAATTGCACATTCGTTGGCCTGTACAAAATCCAATGACGATATGTATATCTTCCTTGAACAGGGATATATAGAAAAGTTTTAAACTCGGTTTACCTTGCATTTTGTTTTACATACATATATACCCCATCATCCTTGGTTATTAATCCCACATCAGTTGGTTTCCCAGATACTTGGTACTAATACTTAGTGTATGTCGTCCTTAAACCATCATATCAAATTATAATACTTGCTCTAAAAAAATTTAATTCTGACTCAGGTAAATATGCGCGTCATGGGTCCAGGGACCCTCCTTGAACCTCCTTCCTCCCGTATCCTTCTATTTCCTTTAAACCTCCCTTTTCTTCTAGTACAATATTTTTATTGGGTTTTACAGTACACATTTCAGGTTTTCATTGTAGTCAGTTATTCTTAATTCCTTTTCTCCACAAGATTATACATATACCCACATACCCCCCTCCCCTTTTCTCTCTCTTAGCATCTTTGGTTTTGTTTTTACTGTTCTCATACAGAAATAATATGTACATTCATTGGTACCTCCATTAGAATAGCTCGTACACAAATATAAATAATTGAAAAGAGGAAAAGAAAATGTACATAAAAATAAAAATAAATAAAGAAATAAAAATAAATGACATCTTTACAACACCTTCACTGACGTGTCTCCGGTCTCTCCCGGGGTCCGGGTCACGGCTGACCGCGGGAGAGAGCGGGGGGACTCATCCTATAGCAGCCCTCCTATATCTTCCCTTCTCAGATATTCCTTAAATGGTTTCCATATATCCTCGTAAATCTCTATATTGTTCCTGAGGATATACGTTATTCTCTCCATAGACATGCATTGTGCCATGTTTTTAATCCAAGCACCGATTGTGGGTGCGTCTATTTTCTTCCAATTGAAAGCTATTGTTCTTTTTGCCTGTAGTATAGCAAAATCAATACATTTAAATTGTTTGGTTCTCAGGTTCAGATTTATTGGATATAAATGTAACAATATCATTTTGGAGTCTAGTGGGATATTCACTGACAGGATATCTTTGATTTTATTCACCACCTCCCCCCAGAACTTCTTGATTTTGTCACATTCCCAAATACAATGTATAAAAGTTCCCCGATCCTTGGTACATTTAAAGCACCTATCTGGTGTGTTGCTGTTGTATTTATTCAGTTTGACAGGGGTTATATAAGTCCGCATCAGCCATTTGTATTGAAGTAGTTTTAAGCTAGTGTTGGCTGTTTGTGTCTGAGCCTCCTCGCATGCTCTGTTCCAGTCCTCATTTGAGATCTCCTCTCCCAAGTCCAGCCTCCATGACTCCAATCTAGATAATGACGTCTCGTCTGAACCAGATACAATCCAGTTATAGAACATTGATAACAGGCCTTTGCTATTGCAGTTCTTGATGATAATTTTTTCTAAAGATGAAAGTGTAGGAATTGCCAGTGATTGGTTTTGCAGAGAGGAAATGAAACTTCTCAGTTGCAAGTATTTAAAAAAATGCTTCCTTGGGATGTTGTATTTTATTGATAGTTCCTCAAAAGGTATCAAGACCCCATCTTTGTAAAGGTCAGATATTTTACTTATTCCTTCTTTTGTCCATAGTTTGAATCCGGCATCCAGTTTGCCTGGTTTAAATGAGACGTTTCCCCAGATTGGGCTGAATTGCGACATGGAGTTGTTTATTTTCATACATTTCTTTACCTCATATCATACATTAATCATGTTGAGCACTATCGGGTGTGTAGTATGTTTCCTTAAATATTTTGGCTCAGCTGAATACATGTATAAATGTAGTGGTAGTTGCATTGGGTATGCTTCCACTCCCATCCATGATGGTGGTTCTTCCTTAGAAAAGTAAAACATTACAGTTCTCAATTGTGCAGCCAGGTAATACCAATGAAGGTTAGGACAGGTCAACCCCCCTGCATCGAATGGAAGATACAACAGAGATAGGCGGACTCTAGGACATTTCTTGCGCCATATACATTTTGAGATGAGAGACGCAATCTTTCCGAACATTCTTACCGGTGGTGCCAGAGGGATATTTTGAAATAAGTATAGGAACTTTGGTAGTATGGACATCTTTAGTATGTTTATCCTCCCTATCACAGAGATGGGCAAGAACATCCATCTCTCTATGGATTTGAATACAGAGTCTATCATAGGTTCATAGTTTATTGATGCTATATTTTCTATTTGGGGTATTATTTTGATGCCCAGATAAGTGAAGCTGTTCGAGAGCTTGAAAGGAAATTCTTGTTGGTCAGCGGTTTTTCTCTCGTTGTCATTAAGCAGCATAAGTGATGATTTTGAGGCGTTTAGTTTATATCCAGAGATACTACCGAACTGATCAATTATATCGAGCAGTGCAGGTATCGATGTATCTAGGTTTTTTAGGAACAAAATGACATCGTCCGCAAAAAGGGCTATTCTGTGATCGTTATTACCGATTTCAATCCCATGTAGCTGACTGTTAGCCCTGATTGCTATTGCTAACGGTTCGATAGCTAAAATGAACAGGAGCGGTGATAAAGGCGAGCCTTGAGGGCAACCCCTGGTGATATTAAAGGGTTTAGATGTCACTTCGTTTGTTAGTACCTCAGCTACAGAGTTTAGGTGTAGTAATTTGATCCAGTTACAAAAGTAATTTCCAAATCCAAATCGATCAATAACATCAAAAAGATAAGCCCATTCCACCCTATCGAAGGCCTTCTCCGCATCGAGCGAGAGAAGACCTGTGTCCCTCTCTCCTTTTTGGTTGTATAGGATGTTGAAGACCCGTCTAACATTGTGAAATCCCTGTCTCCCTTTTATGAATCCATTTTGATCATCTCCCACTATCTCTGGGCGTACGTTCTCTATTCTTTTGGTCAACATTTTACTAAGGATTTTGGTGTCGTTGTTTATCAAACTTATAGGACGGAGGTTCTCGCATTTAGTATTGGTTTTGCCTGGTTTTGGGAGCAGGATAATCAGGGCCTCTTTCATTGATGCGGGTAAGTAACCATTTTCAAAGGATTCTAGGTACATCTCAAAAAGGGGGGTCACTAATTTATCTTTAAAGTGTTTATATAGGTCAATTGAGAGGCCGTCTGGTCCCGCTGTTTTTCCAGGTTTTAATGCTCCTATGGCCTCTGATATCTCTGTTATGTTTAATTGTTCGTCCAGGTTTTTTTTTCTTTCTTCAGAGATTTTGGGGATGTTAAGGTTATCAAGAAATTTAGTTTGTGTAACTTCACTAATGTTATATTCTGAGCTATATAGTTTTTCATAAAAGGTTCTAAATGTTGTGTTAATCTCTAATGGATCGATTATATTATTTCCATTACCGTCCTCTATGTTAGTGATTGTCCTCTCAGTCTGTTGTTTTTTGATGCGCCATGCAAGGAGTCTACCAGGTTTTTCTCCTTGGTCGTAATAATTCTGTTTTAGCCTCATCACATTTGCAGCAGCTTTATCATATGTTATCTCGTTGTATTGAGTTCTGAGTATTAATAATTGTTTTGAAATGAGATGTTCGTTCTGTCCTTTCTGAAACCTTTCATTCTCAAAAATTTTTTGAGTGAAGTCAGTGGCGAGAAGTCAGTTGCCAGAGCTGGGTCTTCGAATCGGTGTGTCGAGTTGTCCGGTAACGTTATCCTGAGAACTGCAGGATAAACAAGTCCATACTTCACTTCAGTGCAGGTTCTCAGCAGGCGTTTCACCTCACCAAAGCTAGCTCGCTTCTTAGCTACTGCCGTTGTATAGTCCGCGAAGATGGAGATCCTTTTCCCATCAAGGAGCAGGGGAGACCTTTTCCCCGCTTGCTGCATCATATCGTTGCGAACGTGGAAGAAATGTACTCTGATGACAAACGGTCGTAGGGGCTCTCCTTCTCGGGGGCGGGTTCGCAGGGTGCGGTGAGCTCGGTCCAGTAGCGGCTTCTCCTCCAGGCCGAGTAGCTTTTGGAGCAGCCCGGCTATGTATTCAGTTGGTCGTGGACCCTCTACTCCCCCTGGTACACCTAGCAGTCGGATGTTGTTTCTCCGCATTCTGCTCTCCATATCCTCGCAACGGTTGTCTAGGTATTCTACCCTAGTCACCAGGGAGCCGACGGTGGTTTCCAGCTCACGGATGCGGGTGCTGTTATCTGTGGCACCGCGTTCCAACGCCACTATAACCTCTCCTTGCGTTTCGAGTTTGTTTTGTACTTTCTCGATCGATTTCTTTAGCTCGTCTTTGACTGACAGCATCTCCGATCTGAGAGAGTTTGAGAGGGAGTCGATTTTGGCAAAGATATCAGTCTTAAGGGAGCCCATCATGGCTTGTAGTAATCCAGCAGTTAGGATCCCGGTTTCGTCACCGGCCTCCGTGGCGTCTGGTGTTGGACCTCCTTTTCGTGTATACGGCATTATAAGTTATATTTCCGCACTGATATCAACGATAGTTCATCAATTTCGGTTTGAATGACTGTTCAAACACCTACTCAACACATGTGTGTTCAATTTGATAAGAGTATAATATGCAAGTTTAGTCACACACTCAGGAGCGGTGGGGAAGCGTGTCTTACATCCTCCTCCTCCGAATCTGTCTCCGAAGTCTTGGCAGTGTTAGCGGGTGGGAAGCCGGTGGGGTGTGTGTCCTGGTACAAAATGCTTCTTACTGTTACGCTCCAGAGACTGTGCTAGACAAGATAGTATCAAATAACATAGTATAGCATGTAAATTAGAAGTAGAAAATGAGGTCACAGTGTTCAGTATAGACATATGTACAATGTTTGATGCAGAATAGACGTAACTGAGTTACCATATAATATACAATACTATGCAGTGTACTAATGTACAATACTATATAGTGCAAAGCAGAAATGGGATGAGGTACAATTTAGGTACAATTTACAGTAAGGTGTACGAGTTGTAGTGCAATCCTTCATCAATAAATATAAAGTGTGGGGAGTGGGTGCTACAGTGTGTTTGTTTAAAGTGAGTGTGTGCTATAAAGTGTGTGGAGTGGGTGCTACAGTGTGTTTGTTTAAAGTGAGTGTGCGTGTGGATGTGTGTGCTATGTGCGTTTGATGGTTGTTGTTGTGTAGTGTTCATTGTTCGTTTAGCAGCCTGATGGCCTGGGGATAGAAGCTTCTTCTGAGTCTTTCTGTGCTCGCCTTGAGACTCCGGTATCGCTTGCCTGACCGCAGCAGTTCAAAGAGGCAGTTGTTCGGGTGACTGGAGTCTTTAATGATTCTCTTAGCCTTGCCCCTGCACCGCTTGTTGTAAATGTTCTGGAGGGTGGGGAGCCCCCCTCCAATTGTGCGTTCGGCTGAACGTGTCACTCTTTGTAGTCTGCTTCGGTCTTGTGCAGTGCTATTCCCAAACCAGGAGGTGATGTTGCCAGTCAGGATGCTCTCTATTGTACATGAGTAGAAGTTCTTAAGGATCTTCTGACTGACTTGGAACTTCCTTAGGCGCCTGAGGAAGTAGAGGCGTTGTCGTGCCTTCTTCACAACACTGTCAATGTGTGTGGTCCATGTCAAGTCCTTGGATATGTAGGCTCCGAGGTACTTAAAGCTGTTGACTCTCTCAACCGGTGCCCCGTCGATGCTGAGGGGGCTGTAGTCCTTGACCCCCGACCTCCTGAAGTCCACAATCATCTCCTTTGTTTTGCTGACGTTCAGGGAGAAGCTGTTTTCCTGGCACCATCCCGCCAGGACCTTGACCTCTTCCAGGTAGGCCCTCTCGTCGTTGGCAGAGATCAGGCCCACCACCACTGTGTCGTCAGCAAATTTGATGATTGTGTTGCTACTCCGCTGAGCCACACAGTCGTGTGTGTACAGGGAGTAGAGGAGGGGACTCAGAACACAGCCCTGGGGGGCCCCTATGTTGAGGGTGATGGATGAGGAGGTGCAGTTGCCTGCTCTCACCACCTGGGGTCTGCCCGTCAGGAAGTCCAAGACCCACTGGCAGAGGTCATAGTTCAAGCCCAGGTCCCTGAGCTTGGCTATGAGTATGGAGGGGACTATGGTATTGAATGCCGAGCTGTAGTCGATGAATAGCATTCTCACATAGTTCCCCTTCCTCTTGTCCAGGTGTGATGCTGCTGTGTGCAGCACATGGGCTATGGCGTCCTCCGTGGACCTGTTGGGGCGGTATGCAAATTGCAGGGGGTCCATGTTGATGGGGAGGGAGGAGCAGATGTAGCCCTTTACTAGCTTCTCAAAGCACTTCATGGCTATGGAGGTGAGAGCTACAGGGCGGTAGTCGTTGAGGCAAGCAGGCTTGGATTTTTTGGGTACAGGGATAATAGTGGACTTCTTCAGGCAGGTGGGGATGACAGCCTGTTCTAAGGACAGGTTAAATATGTCAGTGAATACCGGGGCCAGTTGGTCGGCACAGACTTTTAGGACGCGGCCGGGGATGCCGTCCGGTCCTGCTGCCTTCCTGATATTCACTTTTTTAAAGGTCCGCCTCACCTCATGCTCTGTTACGCTGAACACTGAGTCTCCATCAGCAGCAGACCCCCCCCCCCCCCCCCCCCATTGCCGTGGCTTGTGGGCTGGTGTTGTTATTACCAGCATCAAACCTCGCATAGAAGGTATTGAGGTAATTTGCTAAGGAGATGTCACTGTTCAGTTTGAGGGAGGTGCCTTTGTAGTCTGTCATCGTTTTGAGCCCCTGCCACATAGCTCTGGAGTCAGCCTGTTCAAACTGGAGTTCAATTTTATCCCTGTAGCGCCGTTTGGCCTCTGTCACCTAAAAGAGGAGGCATGTGGTACTTGTGGTAGTCTACACCCTCCCCAGACCAACAGAGGAGGGCATGTGGTAGTCTACGCCCTCCCCAGACCAACAGAGGAGGCATGTGGTAGTCTACTGTAAAATAAATAAACTGTAAAAACTATATAATTAACTCATGAGAACAATAAATAGTGTAAACAAAGGTGCAGATGAGGGTCTGTATCGGTTATATTATACGTACTGTATCGGTTATATTGATTAAAAATTGTATTAACAGATTGCAGAATGGGTACAATACAGTACGGCTCAATACACACAATTGTTAAGGGGATGCAGACCAGAGAAAGATTTTTGTCTTGTTTACATCAGGGTCCCCCATATTCAATTCATAATGAATTGTAAGTAAGCAATTCTTTGTGGATCCGGCCCTTGAGTGCTAGACTAAATGGTCAGAAAACTCTAAACAGGCTAGCTTTCCCTGTAATCTTAGTCCACACCAGTGCTGCCTGATCGCAGACTGCTTCATGCTAAGCAGAACCCTCCATAGTCTCTGTGCAGTCCTGCGGTGTTGCCGCATCTCACCCTGGCTGGTGGATAGGGTGCCCACCTGTCCCGCGGCCCCGATATTGGGACGTTTGTCCCGCGTCCCGCTACAACAAAACAATGTCCCGCAATTCAAAGATTAAATTTTTTATTTTTTATATATTATAATTTTTTTTATATATTTAAAAAAAATATATATTCAAAGATTATTATTAATTTTTTTTTTACATGTTGTTAATTTAATGCCTCGTTCCAATACCCTCTTATATTTAAAAATCGGGCGACGTCAAACCATTGCGCAGCCGAGCGGAGCAGCTCGACTCGAGTCTCGCGAGTCGCACTGCCTGTCACTTGTCAGACAATCCGAGGCCGAGGCAGCTGCAGTGTGTGTGACGTCAGTCATACCTGATGTGTCTGCAGAATAGCCTAAAGCTTTTTTACGACGCAGTGCTTGAAGTTGGGGGGGATGACACAACTGTCTGTGAGCTTTTCCAGCTCATGACCAGTCTAAGACTGAAACTTGAACAACGATCAAAGGACCGTTATTTTGGATTCGAGACCAGTGCTCTCATGCAGAGGTTTCCTACCGCACAGGTTGCTGCGATCGAACAGGACTTTTAAATTTTCTATCAAGAGAGCGCTCGCTTACCTAGACAAAATGGTTTGATTTCTCTGATCAGAATTATCTGAAACAGGTGTCATGCTTGGCTCTCAAGAAGAGAGCATTCAGCTTCCAAGAACTTCGCGAAGCAGCTGAAGCTCTTAATATCAGCAGCAAACTGGACTCTGCATTGTTTAAAAAATGTTGTGGGTTCACCAGACGCATATTGCGGAGACTGTCAGCCTTTTCTTTATGTTATATAGGGTTTGTGGAGACTTTGGGTCTCACCCTTTTTGTTATATGAGAAACTGAGTGATCCGCTATTCACAATAAAAACATTATATTGTGAAGATCAACCATCACATTCCGTTTCCTCTCTTCTACACTTCACTGCTAATAATGCTCAGGAAAAGATGGCTGAAAAGACTTAGCTCCTGCTCTTTCTATTAATGGAGTGATTTTATCAGCTTGGATACCAAGATTGATGGTTACCTGCTTAATGATGAAAGTGTGATTAAATAAAGATGTTGGTGACATAGACAGTAGCGGCTGAGAAGGTGATTGGTGAAGCATCTATAACCGGCACAGCCTACCTCCTCAAAGCCCCCAGGACTATGCTGCACACCATGGGCGATCGAGCCTTCTCCTCTGCCGCACCCAGACTATGGAATGTTCTCCCATCCACCTGAGAGCACCACAATCCGTCGAGGCTTTTAAAAGGAGCCTAAAAACATTTCTTTTTAAAACAAGGCTTTTGCCTGAATTTTTCTTTTACTTTTCTTTTTACTTCTATTCATTTTATTATTATTTTATTTAATTTTTATGTATGATTGGTTGTTTTATTCATTTTGTTTTATTCATTTTAATTGTTTTATTCATTTAACTTTTTGTCTTTATTTCCTGTAGCACTCTGAGATTCTCGTGAATATAAAGTGCGGTACAAATTTAATCTATTATTATTATTATTATTATTATTATTATTATTATTATTATTATTATTATTATTATTATTATTATTATTATTATTATTATTATTATTATTATTATTATTATTATTATTATTATTATTATTATTATTATTATTATTATATCAACAGACGGGATGATTTCAAACATGAATCATCCAGATTCTACACAGTGTTTTTGGACTTTAGAGATGGGTTTGGTACACTCTCCCATGGGGTGATGCTAAAAGCATTAGAGGAAATACACCTGCCTCTGTTACGATTCCTGGAACATTTCGTTGGCATGTCGATGGTAGAGAGGAGGAGAACCCAGAATGCAGGTAGTGACGGATGAAATAGAGGAAGCACGAGTTGTGGAATAAAGTAATAAGTTCTTTACTGAACGTGGAAAACAATACAAAGCTGACTCACAGGGAATACGGAGAACATAAAAGGTTGACAGCACACAGGTGAGGGTAACATGAACAATGGTCCAGCACAGGAGGGCAGGGCAAACAACACTAATATACACAGACTAATTGACACATGAGGGTGATTGGGAACAAGCCCCAGCTGTGTGGGAAAGACAAACAACCTGGGGTAACATACTGAAACATGACAAGCCTAAATAACACATAGATACAGACACAGGGGGAGAATACACTAGACAAGACAATGGGGCACAACACAGACAATAGATACACAGACAACAAACAAACATAGACAAACACAAATGCAGTGGTGTATTGTTCATGAGTGGTGCTGTAAGTCTGATGACCAGTCCAACAGGACTGGGGGGGTGACAGTACCCCCCCTCAAAGGTCGACTCCCAGGCGACCTAGCAGGTCCCCCGGGAACAGGACGGGTGGGAGGGGGGGAAGCAGCACCGGCGAAGAGGTGCGGGGGGAGGAAGGGGGGAAGAGGGACGGGGGAGGCCTAGCAGGCCCCCCGGGAACGGGAAGGGTGGGAGGGAGGGTAGCAGCATCGGCACAGAGGTGCAGGGGGAGGAAGGGGGGTCGAGGGATGGGGCTCATGGGAACGGGGTCGGGGGGAGGGGGCTGACGAGGAGTGCTGGAGCAGGGAAGGATGGAGGGTAGAGGCAACGGCTCCGGAGTAGGACCTGGGGCTGGGGTCTGCTCTGTGGCGAGACCCACCGCCGAACCCCGAACCGGAGGCTCCCTGGTGGCAGGACGCGGTGCAGGACCCCCGACCGGGGTCCCTCCGGCAGCGGACTCCGGCGTCGTCCTCCAGGTCTGCCATGGTGGTGGCTCGTCCTCCGGAACCTCCCAGGGCTGAGGAGACCTCGACCAGGCCGGCGAGGAAGACCTGTGATCCTGGGAACCCCATCCCCTGGGGCTGTGGCGTCGGGTCCGCGCCCCTTCCCTGACGCTCCCCTGCGGACCAGACGACTCCCCACCCAGGGATCCAGCACAGGAGTGGCCGCGGCGCAAGCACCCGTTGTCATCGGCGCCGCTGGCCTGGCCACTGCGTCCCATGGTGCCAGATCCCGAGCGGTCACCTGGTCGGCACACAGGACTGAAGCGCCCAGGATCCCGAGCGTGAAGCTCGCTCCGTCTCTCCTCTCTGCAGGGTTCAGGTTCGGCTGGACCATTCTGTTACGATTCCTGGAACGTTTCGTTGGCATGTCGATGGTAGAGAGGAGAACCCAGAATGCAGACTTGAGGTAGTGACGGATGAAATAGAGGAAGCACGAGTCGTGGAATAAAGTAATAAGTTCTTTACTGAAGTGGAAAACAATACAAAGCTGACTCACAGGGAATACGGAGAACATACAAGGTTGACAGCACACAGGACGAGGGTAACATGAACAATGATCCAGCACAGGAGGGCAGGGCAAACAACACTAATATACACAGACTAATTGACACATGAGGGTGACTGGGAACAAGCACTGACCTAAAGTCTTTATCACTGTACTTGTATACTCTTATCCTGATAATAAACAGTACACCTGTTTTGGAAGAGTAAACCTATCTCTGTCTCGTTCTTCTTCGACAACTTGGAAGTCACTTACCCCGTTCGTAACAGCCTTTTGTGAATATTGGGCCTCATTCAACATTACTCTCTTAGAACAATAAGAAAAGCCACCGCCACATTCATCAAGCCGTTCTTAACGTCGAAATCGGTTCTTACCCAGGTCGGTTGCATGGTGAATTCCACTCATTCTTAAATTCAAATGCCCGTTCGCGCTAAAATCATTTGCATACAGACACGCCCACCATCTAGAGGCTCCCAGAAACAGTCAAAAGAGGATCGGTAATGCATCTTCAAAAGACAGCTTAAAAATATCTCTTTGCTCAGGCATTTCAATGAAACATCAGGGATATCCTGACACAAATTGTACTTACCTGCACTATTCTTACCCTGCTTACTTTTATACACTGCCTATCAAATTCATGTGTCGGTTCTATGCTAATTTTATATGCACAGTAATTTTTTACTTCTTACTGATGCACTGCTCTGTTGTATGTTAAATACCCTGTTGTATGTCCGTTCTATTTTATAATTTTTAGACTATTTTTTAACTGAATCATTTTAAACAATTTTTATTATTTGTATTACTGAATGAAACTGTAAACAGAGAGCCTATTGGGATGCTAGATCCTAATGTGAAACACTGTGATTTACCATACCTTGCTACCTGTCTATCTTTTTTATGGTAGCTTATGCCTGTATTTTTTACTGTTGTGGAAAGAGAGCTCCCGACACGGGAAAGTTATATTTACCTAAAGGATTTAATTGAAACGGCTAACAATTCTCAAAGTTTCATTAAGTGCCAAGGTACAAATACAGAACGACGAAATGCCACCAAAAAAGTAACTCGCCTCCAAGATTGAGGAGATGAGGAAGGCGCTCGAATTCCTAACAGCAGAGATGACAGCTGTCGGTAAACAGTTGAAAACCATCATGGGATTAATGGAGGAGGTGAGAGCCCTCAAAGCCCATAATATAGAGAAGGACAAGAAAATTGAGGTGCTGGAAAACCGGGTTTGTGACCTCGAACAATACTCGAGGATAAATGACATTATTATATCAGGTTTGGATGTTAAACCAAGGTCTTACTCCCGCACACTACGAGGAAATGGAGGTGAGGAGGAGACTACCGACCAGGACTCCAATTCAGTGGAGCGACAGGTGGCTGATTATTTCCAGACTCGTGGGATCAATCTGGACACCAACAACCTGGAGGCATGCCATCTTCTTCCCCGAAGAGTTAAAACGGACAAACCAGCTGTGATCTTAAGGTTCACAAACAGAAAATTCAAAACGGTACAACTAAAACAAGGAAAAGAGCTAAAAGGAACAAATGTGTACTTGAACGAACACCTGACAAAGAGGAACGGAGATATCGCCCGCAAAGCCAGAAAACTCAGATAAGATAAGAAGATCGACTCAATCCAACTGCAAAATATTCATCAAATTAAACGGAACCCCAGAGCAAGCAACAGTTCTAGTCATCAGAAGCATTGAGGAGCTGGACAAGTACCAGTGACAGCCTATCAACAAACAATGGTGAGACCTACATTTTCTGATCTACAAATGAAAATTATGCATCCGTTGAGAGTCAATTATTCCATACATGATGTTAACAATGTCCATCATGCTTGCTAACATTATTTTATGCGGGACTATGAAGAACATTCCGGACTGGTTGACCGTGGAATTGAGTTGCCAAGTATGTCTGTCTTTGACAGGGGAGAATAATTACGAGCAGCCACTGGGAAAATGAAAATTGGGAAACTTGGACTTGGTCAATAGATGCAATTGAACATTTGCTGTGGAACCCGAGATTCTGTTTTCCCCCAGCCCTGCACAATGGTGCGATCCCTGTTGAGGACCTTGCTGCGATTGAATATTTATATGACTCATTTGATTTATTAGGACAACATTGTCTACTAACTATGGATGGGTGTGATTCTGTTACACATTCTGTGTGCTTAAACCTTGAACAGTTAACATGCATGATCTAAACAGAGACATTGACCCAGAGAGGAATTTCTTTAATAATGTGACTAGTAATTGCTGCTACTACACCGATGACCAGTTCAAGGAAACATTCCAACTCTAACACAACATATCGATCATACATTTCAATAGCAGGAGTTTATATGTGACCAGGTATGGACTTCAGGGTCATGTTGAGGGATCTTCATTTTTTTTTACATATTATGAAAGTACAGATTCATACCTTCAAAATAAGCCATCACTTGAACATTTTGGTGGGATACTTTGCAAGCTACTTCCTATGATTCATGGTGATTATCACAAAACGTATTCAGAGATTCAAGAGACGAGCAGGCTATTCGGTGACAATAGTGAAACAACTACAACACTACCCAGAAGTCATTGTAATCCATGGCCCCCCTCTCTCTAGGGCAATTAACACCTGGCAGCTTTCCAGTCTGAGGCTCTTTGTTATTACAATGAGTCTGGTGACTGCAAACACAACACCCAGAGGAAAAAGGAAAAGTCATGATAGTTTATTAAAAAATGTGTGTGGTAGTGAAAGGTTAACCTTCAGTAGTGTGGTAGTGAAAGGGTTAACCTTCTGTAGTGTGGTAGTGAAAGGTTAACCTTCTGTAGTGTGGTAGTGAAAGGGTTAACCTTCTGTAGTGTGGTAGTGAAAGGGTTAACCTTCTGTAGTGTGGTAGTGAAAGGTTAACCTTCTGTAGTGTGGTAGTGAAAGGTTAACCTTCTGTGGTGTTGTAGTGAAAGGTTAACCTTCTGTAGTGTGGTAGTGAAAGGGTTAACCTTCTGTAGTGTGGTAGTGAAAGGGACCCTGATAATAAACAAGAGACAAATCAAGTTTCAAGATTTTATTAGTGTAACTGAGGGGTACAATTCCCTGACTGTATTGATAAGTATGGTATCATTAAACCACTACCGCTTTATGTACTTTAACTACTGGCCATACAGTACACGATATCTAAATATGATGAACACTTTCCACAATGAAATCGGTTCCAGTCAAAGGTAATAATCAAATATTTAATGGAGCAAAAGGTACATAGAATATTTATCTTACATTTATCATTTGAATGCACTTGTAAGGCAAATGAGTACTCGTAGGCAAATCAACACTGAATGTCCAATCTCTGGTTACGCAGGAAGCAAGTATACAACCTGGCTCTTAGGGAATTATATCTATGGTACACTTAATGATATAGCAGGATATTCTGGAGGGGGTCCTCCCGGTTGTAAGCCGGTAGGGGGGGTAGGAGAGCCGTCGGTAGTAGACCGTCTGGTCAACGATATCTATGGAGACTTCAAGTACAGAAGACAGTGCAATAGACTCTTGATCCGCAGATGAATACACCTTGGTTCTCTTGTAGGCTGTAGCTCCACAATGAAGAAGAAGCTAGGCGACCTCAGTCTCTCTGAGCGCCGACTCAACTTGACTCCTCTCGGGGGTAAATCCAACACTCACAGGCGTCTGCGATTATCCGCTCCACAAATCACAGTACCAAAGCAAATATATATTCCAGCCGCATAGGGCTCAGCAGTCGTCGGGTAGGTAATCCAGTGTACATGTCCCTCGGTCCTCGCCTAGATCTCCTCGGATGAAAGCGCCATGTGGTCGGCCCAACCTGGATAAGACTCTAGATAACACGAGGAAGCGTTGGAGATGCTGGTCACTTTTGAACTCTAACCGCACGATGCACCATACACGATAGACTATTATTACTTGATAGAAATACGTCGCACTCGACGGTACAGTGCCAAACTCTGACAATTCAGTTATTAATTCGCACGAGGTCTCAATGCTATTCTAAGGCCAAACAGGCCATACTTCACCGCACGTCGTATCGTGGGTGAGGCTTCACGTTCTGTTACTAAGTTGGGAAGAAGGGTAAGGGACTTCTACATTTACTTGCGCCATATTTATATGCACGGTGAACAAATAGTGCCACTCTCATTTCTGTCGCCGTATCCCTGGGCAGAGCCGGGGCTAGTACGGACATGTCTCGTCGGTACCTTTGAACTTGACGCCAGGGGCTGGTCCCCTGGCGCCTGGTCCTTTGTCCAATAAGAGAATGAACTATTATGGGCTATAGTAGGCTAAAGGGATATTCCGTGCATATGTACAAGGAATATACAAGGGATATCAAACGACATACAAATACTATTCAATATATATCCATAAATAAATATATATATTCGGTTTAATCTGATCCTTCGTAACAGCCGCCCCCTAATTAGTCCCACCTAATTAGCTAAGCAGAGACAGATTAACCGCACTGTCCACTACTCAATGTCCGCTGTGAGGGTCAGTCAGTTCACAAAGTCATGGGGTCATGGTCGTCATCGATAGTATCGGGGAGCCTTGGCAGTTCTATTAGCCTCGCCACGGGTCGGGTGTAGGTCCGCCCTTGGACGAGCACTTCAGCTGCTCGGACCTTTCCATCGGCACCGGTGATCACTTTGCTTACGCGGCCAGCCGGCCACATAGCTCGGGGTAGTGACTGGTCGATAATCATGATGACTGTTCCTTCTGTCAAATTGTCTCTCTCTTTCACCCATTTCTGGCGGGTCTGTAGAGACGGTAGGTAGTGGAGTAGGAAGCTGTTCCAAAACTTGTCAGCCAATACTTGACTGTACCTCCACATTCTTCGGCCGTTCGCTTCTTCAGGCCTGTACATTGTCTGGGGTAGCACGGGGTCCAGCCGCGCCATCAAGAGTGTGTTGGGGGTGACTGGGTCGACATCTGCTACATCACTTGAGACGTAACCGAGGGGCTTTGAGTTCAATACTCCCTCGATCTCCGTGAGGACTGTCATTAAGACTTCTTCCGCCACGGTCTGGGCCCCAAGCACGGCGTACAGGGCTGTCTTTATAGAACGTACTTCTCGTTCCCAAGTTCCACCGAAGTGAGGTGCGTTCGGGGGATTAAACTGGAAGTCAATCTGGGATGGAGCGAGGTGGGTCTTAAATTCTGGGCCCATAGCTTGGAAGCTCTCTCTCAGCTCTCTTTCTCCGCCTTTGAAGTTTGTCCCGTGATCAGACAATAATGTAGACTGTTTTCCTTTCCGTGATGTGAATCTTCGGAAGGCCATAAGGAATGAGTATGTGCTCATGGTTGGAAGGAGTTCGATATGTATCGCTCTGGTGGTCATGCATTTGAATACAATACCCCACCGCTTCTCGGTTCCTCTTCCTTTCTTTATATACAGCGGGCCGAAACAGTCCATACCGGTGGAGTGAAAAGGCTTGTCGCCGAGTCGGAGGCGACAGGGAGGTAGGTCAGCCATCCGGGGTATACTGGGCTGGGCTCGCCACTTACGACAGTCTAGACAGGTTCGCTGGAAGCGCCGCACTGCTTCTCTCCCTTGCAGTATCCAATAACGACGTCTGATCTCCGCGAAGACTCTCTCTGCCCCTGCGTGGTGCACATCCTCGTCGTATTTCTTTATGATCAGCTCTGTGACCTTGTGTCGGCTGTTCAAGACTATCGGGTACTTGACGTCATCCGGTAAGTCTGGGGCTCTCCGCAGACGACCACCCACTCTGATGAGACTATGGGCGTCGCTCTCGGGGGCTAGGTGGAGCAGTCTGCTGTCTGATGGGACGGGCTTTGCTCCCTGTAGACAGTCTAGCTCATCGGGGAACGAGTCTCTCTGGGCTCGTTGTAGTAGAAGAAGTTCTGCTTCTTCGTAGTCAGCTGCTGAAATGTCAGTCGTGGGCTGAACCTCTGGGTGGTGCCACAGAAATGTCTTTAGCTGCGCACTCTGTAGGGTGAGTCAATCGTCTATGTCGGGGTCTGTGGAGACGAGTGTGTTCAATCCACAGAACATAGGTTTCTTGTTTTCGGCCTCCTCTTTACTCGCCTCCCGTGGGGTGGGTGTAGGCCACTCTTCTTCGGGGAGCTTGAGAAACTCTGGTCCGTCACTGTAGAGGTTGTGACGGGTGAGGTCATCCAGGGACATTCCCCGGGTGATGACGTCAGCTGGGTTGTGTTTGGTGTCCACATACCTCCAGCTCGCTACTTCTGTTCACTCTTGAATCTCGGTGACTCTGACTCCCACGAAGACCTTGTATCTGCACGAATCAGACCGGATCCATGTGAGTACTGTCGTGGAGTCTGACCACAAGATTGTTCTTTGCACCGGGATGGTGAGTTCACGTTGGATTAACGTGGCGAGCTGCGCTCCTGCTAGGGCTGCGCAGAGCTCTAGACGCGGGATAGATTGTTGCTTTCGTGGGGCTATTCTTGAGCGAGCCAGGATGAAAGCAGTATGTATTTCTCCTCCCTCCTCTCGGACACGCAAGTAGGCCACCGAACCGTAGGCTACTTCGGAGGCGTCGCTGAATACGTGCAGGTCCATCTTGCATGTCTCTGGCCTCACTGTGGGTGGGAAGTAGCTGCGGCGTATGTTAACACCTGGGAGTGAGCGGAGTTCCGTCTCCCACTCTCTCCATGTGGATGCAAGGTGTTCGGGTATGGGATCGTCCCAGCCCTGGTCCTTGTCCCATAGCGCTCTTACAATCATCTTTGCCCTGGTGGTGTAAGGTAGAATACATCCCAATGGGTCATATTGTCTGGCGAGTGTTCTGTATACACTCCGTCTGGTGGTCGGTATTGCCGTCGACCTTCCCTGCTCCTTGGTCAGGGGTTTGTGTCTATAATGGAGCGAGTCTGTTTTGAAGTGCCAGACTAGTCCTAGTGTCATTTCTTGGGCTTCTCCTGGGATGGTCGCCATCCAGGTCTCGCTGCTCGCTGCCTTGTCCTCGGGGGAGAGGCTGCGCAATACTTGCTGGTCGCTGCTGGCCCACTGCTTGAGATCAAAGCCGCCTTTGATCAGGGAGGCGCGGAGCTTGAGTAGAAGAGCCTCGGCTTCTTCTGGCGTCGAGACGCTTTGTAAACAGTTGTCCACGCAGAAACTATTTGTCACACTTTGTCGGACCTCTTCATCTGCTGCTGGGTCCTCTGCGACGTGTTTTTGTAGTGCAAACGTAGCACAGCATGGGCTGCATGTGGTTCCGAAAGGGAGGACTTCCCATTGATAGGTGGCTGGGTGCTCATCTCCGATCCTCTCTCTCCATAGGAACCGCAGCAGGGGCTTGTCCTCCTCCACTAGTCTCACCTGCAGGAACATCCCTTTGATGTCGCCGCTGATAGCCACCTTGTCCTGGCGGAAGCGTAGTAGCACGCCTAGTAGAGAGGGGCCGAGTGTTGGGCCGGGCAAGAGCTCTTTATTCAGATTTTGTGATCCGATCTGGTAGCTGCAGTTAAACACAATACGATCCTTGCCGTTGTGGTGGACCTTGTGGTGCGGCACGTACCATGATTCGGTCGTCTGATCGGCCTCTTTAATGTCAATTTTCTTTTTGTGTCCCGCTGTGATTAGCTTGTTAATCTCAGCGCGGTACACAGTCTCTTGAGCGGGGTCTTTGGCTAGGCGCCGCTCTGTGTTCAATAGATACCGCTCCGTCGCTTCTTTTGTGGCGTGAAAGGTGGGCATTCCCTCTCGCCTCAGGAGTGGAGTTGCGTATCTCATCACTCCGTTGACTGTGACTCTCTTTGTCCCTTGCTCGAGGAGGGCTATAGCGTAAATATCTCCCTTAGAACGAATGTCTTTCTTTTCGTTCTTAAAGGGCATTGTCTCTAGTGTCCATAGCCTCTCGACATGCTGCAGGAGAGTGGTGTCTTCTTCTGTCACTCTGGAGTGGAGGCAGCTAGTGGCTGCTGTTCGGTTAAGAGACTTGGCGAGGGGGCCTTGTAATGTCCATCCTAGGCGGGTCTCGACTGCTGCAGGACAACCTCTGGGTCCTGTATGGACCCGGTCTATCGGGACTATGAGGTCTGCATGGTCGGAGCCTATCAGCAGGGTCGTTGTGGCACCGTCTATGAGCGGGATAGGTAGTTGACGCAGGTGCACATATTTATCCATCAGCTTGGCGATGGGGTAGGTGTACTGCGATAGTCCTATTTCTTGGCTGGTGAAAGCATTAGTAATCCTATACCGTCTCTCTGGCTGCCCGCTTGCTGCAATAGTGAAGGAGACATTCTCGCCCTTTATCGTCTTTAGATCTCTTCTTATTGTCCGAATCGTCATCTGGTTTTCGCTCCCCCGCAGCCCCAGCTGGGCCGCAGCGGACGCGAGGAGAAGGGTCTTCTCTGACCCGTCATCAAGGACGGCGTAAGTGTCCATGACCTTATCTTGGTAACTCAGTGTTACGCGGACCACCTTTAAGAGCACCTGGGCGCCCCCGCTGCTAGCGGGGTCAATGTACATAACACTTGCCTTTGTGCTGCTGGATGGTGCAGGCTTTCTTCTGTTACTGTCGTGTAGGACATCTAGGTGGGCTCCGTCACACCGACTACACCTCTTCTTTAGGCGGCACTCGGCTGCCATGTGACTGCGCGCACATCGGTAACAGCGCCTGTTGGACTTTATCCAGTGACTCACTTCTTCAGCGGTCATCTTCTTGAACAGGTCACATTGTGACAACCAGTGTTCCTTTTCGCAGTACGGGCACACCATCTTCCACTTCTCTTTCATCGAGGGGGTACTGTGGTTCTTGCTGCTCGGTACTGATTCTGATTGGTGCATGACAGTCACCAATCTTCGGCCATCGTTTGCTCTCCTAGGTCCCTCTCTGGAGCTTGGTGTGCTCCGCACGAACGTATCCAACCGTAGGCTGCTGACTTCTCTCGCCAGGAAGTCGGCTAGGTCTAGGAGGGATGGCTCGGGACCGTTAGGATCACGGTGGTCTCTTTGCCGCCTGAAGCGCTCCTGTCGGGCGGGCGGCAGCTTCTCTAAAATCCTCTCGACATTCGAGTTTGCGTATAGTTCGTGCATACCCTTTTCTCGTTGCGCCCCCAGCATCCCTACCAAGAATTTTACTTTGATAGACTGGTCGTTTAGTGAGCGATTGTCTGTTGCTGGGGGTAGGCGGTCAATATGCCTTATCTCTTGTATTACGTAATCCCATATACGTCCATATCTTTGGTCTAGTGCTGCTAGAGCCGCGGTGTATGGGGTTGTAGAGGTGGCATAAGCTAGCGCTATGTTGTGCGCTCTGGGCACTTTCAGGTGCTTCAATAGGATAGCATACTTGTGGCGTTCATCAGCTACATCCACCATCATTGTCTCTAAGCACATCCGTAGCTCCGTGTACTGTGCTCGGTTCTCATGGGTGAAGTCTGGAAACGTCGGTGTGCCAATGTATGACGCCGTGGATGGCTGGCACATCGGTGAGCGTTGGAAGAGAGGCCTCCTAGGCGAGTCTCCTCTTACGCCTCTCGGTGGGCTGGTACCGGCAGGGTACCATGGCCCGCTGGTCCAGGTGCTATTCCTCGGGACTGGTCGTGCGTCATGCTCACCCGTGAATAGAGTCGGGGGTCTGTAGCGCAGAGCCGCGGGGGTATAGCCTGGGCTGTACTGGACCTCCTGGTCCTGTGGAGTACTGTGCTGCTGTCGGGCTTGACTCTCCTCCTCTCCCTCTTCTTCCTCTGTCAGGTCATCTAGATCCTGTAGTCGTCTATTTAGCCTCTCCGCGGTGTACGCCGTTCCTTCCTTGTAGCTGGGTCTCACTGGGACCGGTCGGGGAAGGGGTTCGGAGGGGGGTATAGGCTCTCTCTGGTGGTCGAGTTCAGGGTCGCTTGATCGGTTAGGGGAGGGTGCCCTTGACCCGTGTCTTGACGAGGCCCTGGAACCCCTTGTGGAGGGAGGGGGTTTTGCCCTGGCGATCAGCTGCTCCATTAGCTGCGCTTGTAGTCTGTCGCGCTCGGCTTCGCGCTTGGTGAGATCTGCTTCTCTTTGGGCACCGGCAGCGGCACGCTGGGTGTCGGCCCGGTCTCTTGCCATTCTCTTCCGTCTGAAGGCGTCTCATCTCCAGACGTATACGCTCTTCGTCGCTCCGTTGCTGCGCTTGAATGCGTTCTCTTTCCATGGAAGAATGTTCGCGCTCACTAAGCGTCTGTGCTTGGAGCCGATCGCGCTCTGTGGAGGCTGCTAGGCTGGCGAGGAACGCCTGTGCCAGCATCTTGTCCGCCTCGCTGGGGGAAGACGCTGGTTGAGGTGATCCGCTCCTGGCAGTACTCGTTGGGGATGCGTTCTCCTGCGGGGAGTCCTGGAGCTCTATCTCCTTGGCGCTCTCCTCATCTTGTTCCGTGCAGAGTTCCATCTCTGGAGGGTTGTCTTCCTCCCGGAGCTCTCCGAGGATTACTTCTTCGGTCTTGGCGGGGGGTAAAGTCGTGTCAGTTCCCTCCTGGTCCCCACCGTGAGCTTGGTCAGTTACATTAGAACCCACTAGGGCCTCTGTGGTCGGGGTATCCTGGTTGATAGGGTCGGACATAATTTTACTTTCTACTTTTACCGCGTTTACCGTTTGTAGAAGGCTAGGTAGTATACTGGCAGCGTAATCCTCTAAGTACTGACGTGGCTGCCGTCTACGCTGCGGGCGTTCTACTTTAGGAGGACCGTTTCGTGGAGTGTTCATCATAGGCCAATATTACACTAATTACCATCCGGCTCGAAGGACCAATTGTAACTGAGGGGTACAATTCCCTGACTGTATTGATAAGTATGGTATCATTAAACCACTACCGCTTTATGTACTTTAACTACTGGCCATACAGTACACGATATCTAAATATGATGAACACTTTCCACAATGAAATCGGTTCCAGTCAAAGGTAATAATCAAATATTTAATGGAGCAAAAGGTACATAGAATATTTATCTTACATTTATCATTTGAATGCACTTGTAAGGCAAATGAGTACTCGTAGGCAAATCAACACTGAATGTCCAATCTCTGGTTACGCAGGAAGCAAGTATACAACCTGGCTCTTAGGGAATTATATCTATGGTACACTTAATGATATAGCGGGATATTCTGGAGGGGGTCCTCCCGGTTGTAAGCCGGTAGGGGGGGTAGGAGATCCGTCGGTAGTAGACCGTCTGGTCAACGATATCTATGGAGACTTCAAGTACAGAAGACGGTGCAATAGACTCTTGATCCGCAGATGAATACACCTTGGTTCTCTTGTAGGCTGTAGCTCCACAATGAAGAAGAAGCTAGGCGACCTCAGTCTCTCTGAGCGCCGACTCAACTTGACTCCTCTCGGGGGTAAATCCAACACTCACAGGCGTCGGCGATTATCCGCTCCACAAATCACAGTACCAAAGCAAATATATATTCCAGCCGCATAGGGCTCAGCAGTCGTCGGGTAGGTAATCCAGTGTACATGTCCCTCGGTCCTCGCCTAGATCTCCTCGGATGAAAGCGCCATGTGGTCGGCCCAACCTGGATTAGACTCTAGATAACACGAGGAAGCGTTGGAGATGCTGGTCACTTTTGAACTCTAACCGCACGATGCACCATACACGATAGACTATTATTACTTGATAGAAATACGTCGCACTCGACGGTACAGTGCCAAACTCTGACAATTCAGTTATTAATTCGCACGAGGTCTCAATGCTATTCTAAGGCCAAACAGGCCATACTTCACCGCACGTCGTATCGTGGGTGAGGCTTCACGTTCTGTTACTAAGTTGGGAAGAAGGGTAAGGGACTTCTACATTTACTTGCGCCATATTTATATGCACGGTGTCACTTTCCTGTGACAAAATGGCATCCAATGTAATAAAAAAAGTCAACCAACGAACTCGTTTCTTGTACCGGATCTCCTCACTGGTAAACAAGAATACCCTGAAGACTCTAGCAGGAGCACTCATTCAAGGGTACTACGACTATGCTTGCACCTCATGGTACCAAAGCACCTCAAAGGCGCTAAAAACAAAATTACAAACATCTCAAAACAAACTGGTCAGACTACTGCTTGACCTTACTCCTAGAACCCACCTCACCCCTGCCCACTTTGACAACCTAGGATGGCTTAGAGTAGACGACAGAGTACAGCAACTTGCAATGGGCCTGGTCTACAAGATACACTACACGACCAAGGTACCCATGTACATGACTAAATACTTCCCAAAGGTCAGTGAATACCACGATCACAACACCAGAGGGAGCTCCACAAATCATGTTAAACCCAGATTCGGCTCAAACAAGGGACTAAACACGTTTCGCAATTATGCCACATCAATGTGGAACGCCCTACCCAAAGCTGTAAAGGAATGTGAATCACTACCCACTTTCAAAAACAATCTCAAAAAAAAAAAAAAGGGAGACTGCAACTCGAAACTGGCCCCTGTAAATGTCCGAACACAACCCCCGCCAATGTACAGTAAATTACCAAGTATGGTCTTGTCAATAATCCAATGTACAGTGTTGTTTGTACAGTTGTACAGTGTCCCCCACCCACCCCTCCTACCCACCCCCCCCCACCCACCCAACCACCTCCAATGTACAGTCCAATGTACAGTCCCATAATCCAATGTACAGTGTTGTTTGTACAGTTATACAGTGTCCCCCACCCACCCCTCCTACCCAACCCCCCCCCCCCACTCCTACCCCCCCCCCCCAACCACCTCCAATGTACAGTCCCACCCCCACCTACCCAATCCAATGTACAGTTTCTACGCCTAATGTATATACTCTTTTCTTTCTGGACTCTTTTTGTATCACAAATACAGTACTGTAATTGCAAATCTGGTATGTCATAAATGTATAGATGTAGCAGTACTGTCTATCTGTATGTCATGTATGTCATATATGTTACGATGAATTGGAAATGGGGGACCCTGGTGGAAACGAGACGAAAGTCTTTCTCTGGTCTGCATCCCCTTAACAATTGTATGTATTGAGCTGTACTGCACTGTACCCATTCTGCAATCTGTTAATAAAGTTTTCATTCATTCATTCATTCAACAAATAGTGCCACTCTCATTTCTGTCGCCGTATCCCTGGGCAGAGCCGGGGCTAGTACGGACATGTCTCGTCGGTACCTTTGAACTTGACGCCAGGGGCTGGTCCCCTGGCGCCTGGTCCTTTGTCCAATAAGAGAATGAACTATTATGGGCTATAGTAGGCTAAAGGGATATTCCGTGCATATGTACAAGGAATATACAAGGGATATCAAACGACATACAAATACTATTCAATATATATCCATAAATAAATATATATATTCGGTTTAATCTGATCCTTCGTAACAATTAGCATTTAAAATAACACGAGATAAAAATAGACATGCTAAAGTCAATGTTCAATGTTCTGATGGCCTCTCCAGAAGCATTTAGATGTAAATACATGTAGTGTGGTAGTGAAAGACACAACAACTAGGTTAACCTTCTGTAGTGTGGTAGTGAAAGGTTAACCTTCTGTAGTGTGGTAGTGACGGATAAAAAAACGGATACATAGTTTTTTTACCATATTTCTACACATTTCGCTGCCACATTACAAATTATGAAATCTCGACGAAATACCTCTGAATAAGAATAAAAAAAAAATTAAAGATTCGATGACTAATTCGGCCAGAAACGGCTTTGAGGCGAAGCGTTACTAAGCGCTTCTGTAGTGTGGCAGTGAAAGGGTTACAACAAAGGGTTACAAGTTACAACATCTCTCCAGTCCAGTCTGCTGCAGCAGCAGCAGCTCTTCAGCGTTGCTGTCAGCGTTGCTGTCAGTGATTATAGCCCGCATAACGTCTGCGTTGTCTTCTTCTTCTGAACCAGAATCTGAGTTTCTTTTTGGATTTTTATTCTGCACAAAGAAATCCGCGTTACTAAGCGCTTCTGTAGTGTGGCAGTGAAAGGGTTAACGCGCGCCTCGTCTCCCCTGCTCGACTCATCTCCCCTCGCGCTGCACCAAGCAGCAGCAGCACCAGTACCAGCAGCCGCGCGATTGGACATTAACGTCGACACAGCCAAGCTTTCAACAGTGTTATTTAGATGTATTTACCCATTAGGTTGGAAAAAATGCACCCTAACGAAATTCGTTCGCTCATAAAATTCTAACTGTGTTTTAATGGTTTTTAATTAAGTTAAAACATGCGTTTTATAACGGGTCAAGGCCTATTTTTTTATCTTTTTTTTAGACACTGCGTTACATTGCTTATAACTTATAACATTAAGATAGTGTATTAATAGTGTGTTATTCTCTCTCTGAGAAAGGAGAGCTAAATAATGACGTCTGTGTGTTAACACCTATTAAGTACAAGTACTTGCTACCTGTGGACAGGCCCACAGCCCGCTCGTGTAGTTTTTTATCCTCAATTGAAAGAAAATTTGTGGAACTATTATAGCAATAATTACCTCATTTACAAGTTGTATTTAAGTTTGTAACTAAGGGCAAATAAGGGAACAGATTAATGACAATTCAAATATGTAAAAAAAATCAAGATTTCGATTTTTGGGATTTTCTGGACAGCAAGACATTTTGTTCATTAACAGCACCTCCCCCTTTGCGCATCAAATCGGTTTGGTCACGGCGAGTCACATATGCTCATTTTAATAAGATTAAAGATTATATTGAACAGTTCACCAAACCATTCAGCATAATTTGCAATATCGGAAACCTGGATCAACATGGAGAAAGGGGTGGATTTTGAGTTGGAGGGATATAATTTTAACTACATGAATAGAGTAAATAAAAGGGAGGGGGAGTAGGACTATATGTAGACAGAAGGTTAAAGTTCAAGATAGTTGAAAGTATGACGATGGTAATTGACGATTTATGTGAATGTATTGCTATTGAAATTGACATGGGAAAAAGGAAGAACATCATTGTCAGTTGCATTTACAGAGCTCCCAGATCTAGCATAGAAAGATTCAGAGAAATGATGGAAGGTATGACTACAAACACTGACCAGAAGGTTACTTTTATCTGTGGTGATTATAATATAGATTTTTTAAATCATAACAAACTATCATTGATGGAAGAATTTAAGGATGCAATGTATAGTAGGAGTCTATATCCTATTATTACAAAACCGAGTAGAATCACATGTCACTCAGCAACATTAATAGATAATATACTTACTAATAATTTAATAGATAATATAGAGAGTGGACTATTAATAAACAACATTAGTGACCATTTACCGGTGTTTGTAGTCTATCATTGTGATGTTAAAGTGGTTGATAGTAAAGTAAACATGCAAAGGAGATTAAGAACAGCGGACACTTTAAATAGGTTCAGAAAATAACTATTATCACAGGATTGGAGAAATGTATATGAATCAATAGATGTGGATTCTGCTTATGATTCTTTTCTGAATATGTTCCTGCTGCTATATGACAGAAGCTGTCCAATGCCGCAAAGTAGAATAAATGCAAAGAAATCTGACAAACCCTGGATTACGGGAGGTATGTTGAATGCTTGCAAAAAAAATAACACCTTATATAGAGAATTTATAAAGCATAGAAATAAAGAGAAAGAAATTAAGTATAAACTATACAAAAATAAACTAACTGATATTGTTAGAAAATGTAAGAGAGTACAATAATAATGTATTAGAATTTTTTTTAAATAACATAAAGGGAACATGGAATATATTAAACTCAATTATAAGAAATAAAGCAACTAGTTCTTGCTTTCCAGATGAATTTATAGATGAGGGAAAGTCAGTAAGTAATACAAATGAGGTGGCAGAAGGATTCAACAGGTTATTTGTGAATGTAGGGCCTAAATTGGCAGAGGAGATAACCCCGCCACATGGGGGAGGTGTTTCTAATTATTTTGAAGAAAGGAACCCAAGTACTATCTTCTTGAGAAAAACGGATAAAAATGAAATTATGGATACTGTGAACAATTTTAAGAATAAAATATCAACAGATTGGAACGGCATTGACATGACCATAATTAAGCAAGTAATAATAGCCATAGCAGACCCTTTAGTGCATATTTGTAACCTCTCATTCAAACTGGGTGCCTTCCCCACCAAAATGAAAACTGCAAAAGTGATACCGATCTTCAAAGCCGGTGAGAAAAATCTATTCACCAATTACAGGCCGGTTTCTCTTCTTTCCCAGTTCTCAAAGATAATGGAAAAGGTATTTGCAGCACGATTGGACAGTTTCATTGATAAACACGCATTACTTATAGACTGTCAATATGGATTTAGATCGAATCATTCAACGGTATTGGCACTAATGGACCTAGTAGAAGAACTGACGAGCATAATTGATAATAAGAAGTTTGCAATAGGGGTCTTCATAGATCTGAAGAAGGCGTTTCACACTATAAATCATGATATTCTGCTACTAAAATTGGAAAGGTATGGGATCAGAGGAGTAGGGCTCAATTGGTTAAAGAGTTACTTAGAACAAAGACAACAGTTTGTGCAGTTGGGGGAGTACAGGTCCACTCAGTCCAACATAATCTGTGGTGTGCCGCAAGGGTCAATTCTGGGCCCGAAACTATTCATACTGTATATAAATGATATAGGTAATGCGTCTAAAATATTGAAAAATGTAATTTTTGCTGACGATACAAATGTCTTCTGTGAGGGAGAGAACCTCCAAATGCTTTTAAAGAATGTTGCAGCTGAGCTAACCAAGCTGAAAGTGTGGTTTGATGTAAATAAATGATCATTAAATATAAAAAAAAAATAAAAAATCATGATATTTGGTAAACATGACATACAAGTAAATACACCGGTGGAACTAATGATTGATAGTATTAAACTGGAGAGGGTATTTGAGAATACATTTCTGGGTGTGATAATAGACCACAAACTCAACCTGAAACCTCATATCAAATATGTCAGGACTAAATTGGCACGGAGTGTTGGTGTTCTATGCAAGATAAAACACATTCTAAACCAAAAAACACTCTTCCTACCATATATGAGCTACTGTGCGGAGGTGTGGGGTAATACCTACAAAAGCACTCTACAGCCAATATGCACCATGCAAAAAAAAGCAATAAGAATAATCAACAATGTAGGATATTATGAACACACCAATAACTTATTTATAAAGCTACAAGCATTGAAATTTATGGACCTAGTGGATTACAAAACTGCCCTCATTGTATACAAAGCCAGATATAAACTAATCCCAGGCAACATTCAAAAATGGTTCAGAGACAGGGAAGGAGAATATAACTTAAGAGGGAGAGGGAATCTTAAACAACCAATGGTAAACACCACGCTGAAAAGCATGTGCATATCGGTGTGTGGAGTGAAGTTGTGGAATAATTTACCCGAATACATCAAACAGAGTAAACATGTGGCACAATTTAAAAAGCAGCTAAAATAAATACATATTGGAAAAATACAGAAATAAGTATTGAGGATAAACAAAGTTATGTTATATTGTGTATGTAGTGCTGTACTATATTCACTGCTGTCAAGTGAATCAAGTTTTTTTCTTTTCTTGTAATCTTTTAATATAAGTAAAAGTATATTCTATATTGTAATACACTAAATTATGTTATATCTAGTAAAATTAATGGAAGAACAAATATAAATGTAAGGGGGTAGGGATCAATAAGCTTAGCTTCCCTCTACTCCTTTTTTGGACATGTCTGCTAACCAAACACATTGCTCTTGACCTTATGTTTATAATTCCTTATTTTTTTTTATTTTATTAATGTTTTTTCTTTTAATGTTTTTTTTATTTGTTGCTATGATTGTTTGGTTCGACGGAACAAGATATCGTGAGTTGTTTGGAGAAATATGGAGAATAACATGTCCAAAAATAAACTTTTTCATTCATTCATTCATTCATTCATTCAACTGCAACCTCTGTATGAAAAGTGCTATACAAATATAGTTATTAAAAAAGTTATTATTATTATTATTATTGTTATTATTGTTATTGTTATTGTTATTGTTATTGTTATTATTATTATTATTATTATTATTATTATTATTATTATTATTATTATTATTATTATTATTATTATTATTATCTCATAAAGTGAATGAGGCGCGTGTAAAACAGCCACGTTTCAGCGTCTGATCGCTGTCTGATCCATTCAACAGGAAGCGATTTGCGACAGATCTCAAAATGACACACACGACTCGCGACTCAGTGCATGTGTGTGTTCCTGTGTGTCGCTCATCGCATGTGTGTGTGTGTTAATCTGATGACAAATAAAGACTTATACTTGTACTTATACGTATACCGCATACTGTATAGTGCGAAATAAATTGTTCCAGCAAAGTAGGCTTTGTCAATACTGAACAACTTGACGACGCTTGTCAAGAACCAATCGCGCAGTAGGATGGGAAATACTGGAATGCGCTCAGAACTGTAGGAGAGGAGAGGAGAGGAGATGTTGTATGCGTTCTATGCATACGGCCTGGGCGCGTGAATATTAAAGGCAACCAACTTGTGTTCAGCTTTTCGTTCAGCGTTTCTCTGATTGGCCACACGGCCAATCAATCAATCCACTAGCACGCGGCCTTGCGGCAAGAGAGACAAGAGAGACAAGAGAGACGCGGCAGTCGCGGCAGAGTGGCTGCGCATGCGCATATATGTATGTATATATATATGTATAAACATATCTACTAGAAACACTGGTGTTCTGTTGTGCGACTGTGCTAAACTCTTCCACCACATGACCGACATTTGACATACAGTACACCTCCTATCTATGTTGGGATTATGTTTGGTCATGACAAAACAATAAAAATCGCTACTGTTAGTAAGCTGCCACCACCCACTTCAATGACAGAGCTCTCATATTTGCGAATGCATAAACTATATCTTAAATTATGGCTATGTGTCTAATATGGCTGTCGCAAAGTCATTGATAAGCGACAGCCATATTAGACACATAGCCATAATTTAAGATGTAGTTTATGCATTCGCAAAATATGAGAGCGCTTGTCATTGAAGGGCTTCCTACAACGGAGGAACGGCCGCTGCTGCTGCTGGAGCTGAACCGAGTCAAGCCGCAGGCGGCACACGGAAGCCGGGGAAAAAACAACCGCGTCGCCCCGCTGGCTCTTCAGCAAGGAGCCTCCACAGCTCCAGTTAACCTAATTTATACCGTAATGAATCATTAAAAAATATACCGTTAACTGGAATATGTTGTTTCTTTACACATATGTTGGATTATGTAATTGGGTTTTCATGACAAAACAATAAAAATCGCTACTTTACATCAGCGTGAACGCTGAACCGAGTCAAGCCGCGGGCGGCGCACAAGCCGGGGAAAAAACAACCGCGTCGCCCCGCTGGCTCTTCAGCAAGAAGCCTCCACAGCTCCAGTTAACCTAATTTATACCGTAATGAATCATTAAAAAATATACCGTTAACTGGAATATGTTGTTTCTTTACACATATGTTGGATTATGTAATTGGGTTTTCATGACAAAACAATAAAAATCGCTACTTTACATCAGGGTGAACGCTGAACCGAGTCAAGCCGCGGGCGGCGCACAAGCCGGGGAAAAAACAACCGCGTCGCCCCGCTGGCTCTTCAGCAAGAAGCCTCCACAGCTCCAGTTAACCTAATTTATACCGTAATGAATCATTAAAAAATATACCGTTAACTGGAATATGTTGTTTCTTTACACATATGTTGGATTATGTAATTGGGTTGTCATGACAAAACAATAAAAATCGCTACTTTACATCAGGGTGAACGCTGTTACACTGCCACCACCCACTTCAATGACAGAGCTCTCATATTTGCGAATGCATAAACTATATCTTAAATTATGGCTATGTGTCTAATATGGCTGTCGCGAAGTCATTGATAAGCGACAGCCATATTAGACACATAGCCATAATTTAAGATATAGTTTATGCATTCGCAAAATATGAGAGCGCGGTCATTGAAGGGCTTCGTTCTACAACGGAGGAACGGCCGCTGCTGCTGGAGCTGGACCGAGTAGAGCCGGCGGCGGTGCACGTTAGCCGGGGACTAACCACCGCATCGCCCCGCTGACGTTAAAAACGCGAAATAACGTTACTGATGTACAGTGACACCCAGAGTTTCTAGTTACAGTAGTGACGCGTGACTCGAGATAGTCCTAACACTGTAACAGTGTTTATTATTAAGAGTCAGATAGTCCTAACAGTGTTTATAGTCCTAACACAGTGTTTATTAGTAAGAGTCAGATAGTCCTAACAGTGTTTATTATTAAGAGTCAGACAGTCGTAACAGTGTTTATTATTGCGAGTCCTAACAGTGTTTATTATTTCATAACTGTATAAAAACGCGAAACATAATAATCAGTCAGCAGCGCTCCACTGCTACCGCAGCCCAACACAAGTGCGTTGGAACAGCAGCCCAACACTACATAAGTTGGTTGCCCGCGCTGCCGCGCTTGCTCGCTGGATTTCATTTGGGACGTGGGACGGCTGCGCTTGACTGCGCGTGGGGGCGCGGCCAATCAGAGAAAAGCCGAACACAAGTTGGTTGCCTTTAATATTCACACGGCCTGGGCAGCCAGCATCTAACTGTTCTAACAGCAATATATAATCCATTTCAGAAGAAGAATGCACGCAATAAGTTATAATAATAATAATACTTGAAAAGTGCTGGGTTTATAAAGTCGTATTTGGGGGTATTTGGGGGCAATTGACCAATGGTTTGCTTTCAACGCATGAACTCCTTCCTCTCTCACCTTTTTATATATATTTTCTATTGCATCTATCTACTAAAACTGTATTGTATTGTTTGTTTTGTAAAGTGTCTTTGAGCATTAGGAAAAGCGCTATATAAATCTGATGTATTATTATTATTAGGAATGGTAGGCTTTTTTAATGTTTCTCATCTGGGTAAGAGTTTCTTATCTGGGTAAGAGTGCTCTCGACCACTCTTAAATTGGCACAGCGGCCCATACATTCAAATTGGCACGGCGGCCCATAAATTTGAAATGTACTCACCACTACTTGAAGAGTACTCTGTGAGCCTTGCGCTCGGCGAACTCGTCCACAATCCGCTATATGTCCAATTTCTTGGCTCGGTCACTTTCGATGGACAGCAAGCAAGGTCAGTTCACTCAGTCTCTCCTGTCCCATCGTGCTCCTCAAATAGTTTTTGATGAGTTTTAATAAAACATTTTTAAAACTTAAATGCACCCAATTTTATCCAAAAGGCTAATTTCCATTGGCAGTCCCCCTGTCAGAAGGTACAGGCTAAAATCCTGTATAAAAAAGGGTTGGCAATACAAACAGAATAAAATCAAGATAAATAACATTAGAATAAAAACACAAACAAAAGCACATAGTAGAACATACAATAGGGATACAGGGCACAATACAGTCATGGACACAAGGACAGAGCACATCATGACATAATAAGACCCAGGCATAGACAAACGCACCATATACACACATATACACACACACACACACACCAGACACCACACACACACACACACCACACACACACACACACACACACACACACACACACACACACACACACACACACACACAGCAGATTTTTTAACATTTAATGAACACCTGTATGTGCAATTTCCTGCAATATAGAGCCTTCAATCTTGACCAAAATAAAGCTGCTCTTTTCACTATAAAACTCAGTTTATATTGCAGTATGATAGCTATAATAATAATAACTTCACTGCGAGGGCTCTTTTAGCTAACGCTAGCTAGGCACGTATGATAGCCAATTACTATTATAATAATAATAATAATAACTTTCCCATCCTCCCAAAGCCCCTCCGGCCCCGTTCACATCCGCAGCGCAGTACCAACAACAACAACAACAACAACTAATTGACGCTATCAATAGCCCCAGTGAGCGCGGCGGCTGAATGAATGAATGAAAACTTTATTTAACAGATTGCAGAATGGGTACAATACAGTACGGCTCAATACACACAATTGTTAAGGCGATGCAGACCAGAGAAAGACGTTTGTCTTGTTTACATCAGGGTCCATGTTAACCCCTTTCGTGACTGTGCTGCACCGAGTGAATCCACAGTCACTTGCTCCTCAATGGGAAACCAACCTAGATTTACCATGAAGGACTGGTTCTGGCCGAACCGTTCGTTATACAAGTATCACAGAGACATTACAAAGGTGCTCACAGTTGCACGAGGGGTTCGCACAGAGATACGGGATGGTTTGAAAGCTCGGCGTTGCTAATAAATATTTTTAATATTTTTTTATAAACTGCTCAAAGCGGCATTATTTCCGCCGTTGGGTGATCACAGCGCCTGCGCACCATCCCGTATCTCTGGATTCACTCGGTGCAGCGCAGCAGCGCCGAGGCTCACCATACGAGAAATATTCAGTTTCAATCTGTTTGCGCATTTAGTATACAGTCACAGTGTTCGACTTACATGATGATTTGCTCCATTTTGATGTAAACGCCGAAGAATAATCCTCACAATGTTATCCAATATCCAGCCTGAATTTTTCAAGGGCTTTCGAAAAAGCCGCCTCCCCCAACATGTCGTATACGTCATGCCGACGAACCGTGGCCCGTGGGCACTGGATCAAACCATTAAAGTGGGGGGTCACACAATCTTTGGAAACTTAAAAACTTGCTATTAAGTGTCATTGCGTATTATTAATTTGATTGAAATTACTTAGTTATGGTTAGATTTATATATGGGGGGGGGGGGGGGGTATATCATATTTTTCATATGATCAAAAAGTGGGGGAGCAAAACCAGCGTTTGCCCCCCCATGTTCAATAGTCGTAGAGCAAATGCTCCACGTGCTCTATTGCGCAGGCGTCTATGCACACACACACACACACACACACACACACACACACACACACACACACACACACACACACACACACACACACACACACACACACACACACACACACACACACACGTTAAAGATGACATAGTTTGTTACTTGTGAATGCACTGTCCAATTTTCACCAAACTTGACACATATGTTTGGCTTACTATAACAAGGATGCGTGTGATGTTCTGAGTCATCTTGCCTCATGGTGGCCCTATTATCATGAAACTAAAAACATTAAATACTACTTTATTTGGAGATACCTGCTGTCCGTCACCGACAGCACATCTAGTTCAGGTTTAGTCGTTGTATGAATGTTGGCAGTCTTCGTTATTTATAGTTAGTCTTTGTATGGATTTGGCAGTCTTAAATGTTCTTTAGGGTTAGTCTTTGTATGGGTTTGGCAGTCTTAAATGTTATTTAGTTTGACGTCTTCAGATGAACAAGCCTAAACAAGCTGTTCAGAATTATTGCCCTTGGTGATTTGCCAAGCGGGACACAATGAATTAACTTTAATGAATCAATTAGCTGTGCTCTTCTGAGCCAGGAACACTGCCTACCTAATATACTGCCCAGTTTGTAAAGGTTTTTTACTCTCTAGTGTGGGGTAGCCAGGCAGGGAAGGAAATAATTAGTTTAGAATGTGTTGCTACACGATACAAGGGAAGGTACTGGGAAATAAATCATTAAGATTAGATTGACTCATTTCTTTGCAAGAAACATATTCCACAGATTTGAGAAAGCCATATAAAACTGTTGAAAACATACATAGCATGGCCCTTTTAATGCTATTTTATAATTTTAGATGAATTTGTGATTGGCCTGTCTGATGTTATGGTGAGCCACCATCTATATGATGAAGTACAGTATGGACAATAATTTTATTATTATTATGGATAATAATAATAATAATAATAATAATAATAATAATAATAATAATAATAATAATAATAATAATAATAATAATAATAATAATAATAATAATAATAATAATAATAATAATAATACATATATATATTTTATTTTTTATTTTTACAAAGTAAAAAACAAAGAGAGAGACACTAAATGGATCATTGGTCTACACATTGAGTAACATGTGTACACCTGGTACTACACCACACCTGGTACTACAACACACCTACTACAACACACCTGGTACTACAGCACACCATAGCTGTCAACATTGGCAGGAGAAAAAACGTGCACTGAGCACACCACCTAGTACTACAACACACCTGGTACTACAACACACCTACTGTAGTATTAACACATTGACGGCCACAGGGATTAGACAGGCCCCACTCTAGACGACCAGCATATGTAAACAGACTTGCGGCTGTTTGTAGAGCTAAATCTATACTTTATAGTATTGCTATCTGTCCATACTCATTGTCAATTGAGACCATAAACCGTCCCTTCGAAATGGATTAAAGAAATAATTTTTTCATCAATACGTTCTCATTTTATAGCGCCGTGAATATAAGCGTTATACGGCATAAGGTCTAGTATATTTCCTGGAAGGCGAGATAAAGGGCTAATAGCTACTAACGTTATATCCAATGGCATTTCCGTTATACAAAAGCTACAGTTAAAACTCAAACTGCATATGATCGGTATGATCCTCAAGCATGTATGTGTAGCAGGGTGGATTATCCCTGCTTTATGGGAGTGGTTGTACACGGCCACCTGGTAGCGAGAACGCAGCAGAGCTGAGTCCAGCTGGGTCCCCGACTGTAGGCCAGGAATGTTGAAGTTATTATTATTATACAAACCGGAAATGGATCGAGTAGATCACCGTCAAATAAGTGGGATCTTTTTCCTCCAGTCTCATCGGCGAACGGTAAGAGGACGCTGACGTCATTTTCAGCGTGAGTGTTTATTATTATTAATGCAAACTGCTCTGATCAATATATCACCCATACTAAATGAAGCATTTACTGACGATCACGGAATTATAAACAACCCCCCCCCCCCCGTTCATCCGCGCATGATCAGTCATAACGTTTAGGATCATGTACAGTTGAAATTTTTTATATAACGTGTATCGGCAACAAACGGCAGTTGATAATCTATATATGTGTTTATGCCTATGACTAGGAATTACTGCAGAAAACGATAAAAACATATTTATATTCTAGACGGTATTTTCGTATGAATCTATGAATGAAAAAGTATAACGTTCCTACATCCTGAACGATAGATAATCGATGTTGAATGGGCCATAGTAATGTCAATTTAGCAATACAATTTAAAAAGTTATAGCCCTGCAAGGAAGGTGAACATCTCCATAGGCTTAGAGTGGTGGCAGAGATTGGCATGAGACGGGCAAACTGCGTGGCAGTTAATGCGTTAAAAACATGAAATAAACACAAAAAAGTGCAACAAAAGTGCAACTAGGGCTAAAAACACAATGAAATAAAATAATAATAAATAATATGCTTCTTAGCAGATTTCTAAGCTTAACATAACATACCTAAGTTTGGGGGAACTAATGGGATAACTGGGGTTGCAACAAGGGCTGAAAACACAATGAAATAAAATAATAATAATAATAATAATAATAATAATAATAATAATAATAATAATAATAATAATAATAATAATAATAATAATAATAATAATAATAATAATCATAATCATAATCATAATCATAATAATAAATAATATATCCTTCTTAGCAGACTTCTTAGCTTAACATCCCAGGGAACTAATGGGATAACTGGGGATGTTGTTTGCTCCTGACAAGAGTCTCAAAGTCTGGGGTGATGGTAGACAAAGCAACTCTGAGGTCATGCTCAATGTCCAATCTGTTCCTCTGATTTGTCTTCAGCTGGACCAGTGAAAAAATAAATATATATAAAAAAATAAATCCACTTTTGGGTCGCGACCCACCAGTTGAGAAACACTGCTTTAGATCTCTCCCTCACTTTGATCAACAGGAATGCTCACACTGTCCCTCTTACTGGATATTTAGTGCAGCGAACAAATAGTCACTGTTGCTGGTCCGGTCTGGTCTGGTCCGGTCTGGTCTGGTCTGGTCTGGTCCGGTCCGGTCGCGTGAATACTTTCGGCAGCCAACATGCCCTTCCGCGTTGCTCTGATTGGCCGAGCGTGCGCATGTGCATGAGCCGCGACACGCTCCTCAGCCAGGCAGGAATACTAAACTCAACGCAATTTATACAAATGGAAGTATTGATTACGCCGTAACGAATCATTAAAAAAATATACCGTTAACTGGAATATGTTGTTTCTTTACAAATATGTTGGATTATGTAATTGTTTTGTCATGACAAACCAATAAAAAATCGTGAATTAACCGGTGGCTACAACAACACACAATGCATCATTGTTTACAATGAACGGTGGGGCTAATCGAAAGGACTAACCTAAAGTTAGTTGTTCACCAACAATCTACAGACACAAACAAACACAGAACCGGACTGTTATATTAAATTAATTGATTGCTGTTTAACGCGTCCGTGTCCAGTCCTTTCGATTAGCCCCACCGTTCATTGTAAACAATGATGCATGTAGTTACTGTGTGTTGTTGTAGCCACCGGTTAATTCGCAATTTTTTATTGGTTTGTCATGACAAACCAATTACATAATCCAACATATGTGTAAAGCCTCCTTTTCCTCTTGACGTCATCTACTCCACTACTCTGCTGTGCGCACAGAGACTTTTAGTTCATAATATCGTCTGATTAAGTATTGATAACACGCTTAGTATTTTACTAATTCAAGTTCTTCTTTTTTTTATGCATGTGGACACGGATATGGGTTACTAAATGGGTTATATTTCTCTCCCCCAAAAAACCATACAATGGTGGGGGCGGTGGGCAAGTAATGTACTGTAGTAGTTCTTTAATAGTTGTCATACAGAAGTACAGAATACTTTCATACAAAATGCTTCTTACTGTTACGCTCTGTGGATGCCTGAACACTGAGTAGCACTGGGATCACAGACTACCGCGACAAGCCTAGTACATTATGCATGCATGTGTGCATGCGTACATATGTGTGAGAGTGCACACCTACCTTACATACGTGCTTTTATATGTGAATCTTATATATGTGAACTCCGTTAGATTGAGTGTTGCAGTCCTCCTGGCAAACCTTTATTTAAACTGGAAAGGCAACTGAGGTTTCACAAATCAATTAAAACACGTACAACTTGATTGACAAAGGGGAGAATCTCAAGCTTTAAGGACTGTTGGAGTTCATTCCATGAGGGGTGTCATAGCACAATGCAGATTTACCCTGTTCCAAGCAAACTCTGGGGACCTTAACACATTTGCGGCCATTCGATTTCCCCATCTAGCTATAGCTGGGTCAGCTTTCCATTACATAGTTTCACTGTGCGTCACATTGTTTGTAGAGCTAAATCTATATTTTATATTATAGCTATGGATACAATACCATGGTCATTTGACAGTAACTATCTTCCGTTCAAGATGCAAAAGGAAAATAAAATTGCGTTATCCCGTGGTGAATATGAGTATAATTTTGGAATGATCCGGGCTAATTCCTGGGAGGCCGGCTACAGGGTGCAACGTGAATTCTACTAAAACCTTTGGCGTTTTGTCTCTGGACAAAATCTATATCATATGTATTATGTTTCATCATGAATGCATGAAAGGGGGGGGGGGGGGGTCGTTTCTGATTATTTGATTTCCAGTAACGGCATTCGTTATTACCACAACACATGCCGTTCAGGGGGATGGGTATGATAACCTTGTACGATCAAGCTTAAATTGAGGTCAGATTGTCCTTACCGGTGGTTGGTGGTATTCCAATAAGAATATTCCAATTATTTGATCGCCATCTGGTCCATCCTATGTCCATCTGGTCCACGACATAACCCACCACAACATATGGATCGGGGGTCCCGAAAACGATTCAATGCGATCAGGTGAAGCCTTAGGTTTCCCATTACTAGAAAAGTCCGTCCGGAGCAGTTTAAACGTAGCACCCGGTCTGGAACAGGGTTTACTGCACTCTCGATACTGCCTACTAACAGGATCTGGCCTGTACATCGGAGTCCCAGTATGCCTTTTAACGGCAACATACAGGTCCCTGACATTGAATAGGACATTAAAATCGAAAAAACTAGAAAACGATCCAAACATGTATATATATACTTTTTTGGCCGTTAACACATTGAGTGCCATGCCACTTTGACCATATATGGGCTAGAGTGCCAGTAAGGAAGTCAATGGGAGGTTGGGGAAATTTGCGAAGGCTTAAACTATATCTTAAATTGGGCGGCTACGTGGCACAGTGGGCAAGGCGCTCGCAACGAATGCTGGAAACTAGGCTCGAACAGGATGCTTCCTGTTCGAGCCCCGCTCTCCACATTGCTTTCAGTTTAGCTGGTCGTCCACAGTAATACACATTGGCCGTATTACGGGGAGGGAAACTGAAGGGTGGGGATCGGGCATTGTGGACAGCGACTCCTACAGGTCGGTTGGTGCGCCTGCGCAGTAGAATCAAGAAGCGACGGGGGCGGGGCCCCTCCAAAGCCCAGACCCCCGACGCTGAAAGATCGAGCCGCGCAGGTGAAAAGATGCGACGGCTGTTACCTCGAGTATCGGAGGGGACTCGTGCTATGTATGACTTAGTCCACATTGCAGCCGGCTTGTGGGAGGCAAGAAACAACGTTCGAAGACAGGGGAGGGTTGAATTGGACGATATGAAAATTGGGATGGGAGAAAAATAGAAAAATGGGAGAAAAAGTGGATAAAAAAAAAAAACGATATCTTAAATTATGGCTATGGGTCTAAAACACCCCTCGCTTATCAATGACTTGCTTGCAGTCAACATGTACGAAACAGATTGTTTTTTCATTGGTACATTTCCGTTTTATACCGTTTTGAATACGAGTATAGTTTTGGAGAGTTCTAGTAATTCCAGAGAAATTCCACGATAATAGCTCTTTAGTGGAATACACAAAACACGTAATTTTTTGGCTGATTTATGAATAGTTTTCAAATAAACGCTAGATTATCGATAGTAAATGTGTACTTATGCACGCTAGAGAAGCGGGCTGAAAAATCTATTATCCATGACCTGGTCAGCGCTAACGTCATACATACACACACACACACACACACACACACACACACACACACACACACACACACACACAGACACACAGACACGCTGTGATGGCTGAGAAAAAAACATCTGATTAATCCAATACTGGTAAAATAGAGTCCTTACCTCACATCAGATGTTCTGCAAAAAGATTAATCCAATTCCTGATTGCCATTCCGTTTATTGAACAACGTTATAGTCCAAAACACATAATCGAAAGCTGCTCCCAGCCTCCCCAGTAAATGTGGTAACAGATACTGCTTGCCAGAGAAGGGAAAACCCCAAACCGGAAATTTTTTCGGATGCACATGCCCACCCAATCCAATCCAATGATGTGCCATACCATCCGGGAGACGATAGGCGGCGGTATTTGCCCTTTTCGAGCTCAGACCCATTCCCAATGATAACGTCAGGCTGGATGGATGAAAAATGAATGGATATTGCTAATAAAAGCAAAAAGGAGAAAAAGACGAGAAAACTCGTCATAGGTACTCAACGCATGGCGAGTTAACATGACTAATCTCGTCGTTGGCACTCAATGTGTTAACCGCTGGCGCCCAATAGCGTATATATATGTGGTTGGCCGCGAAAGTGTTAAGGACCAGCCAGTCACTAGAAATTGTAATTTCATAATGCACACAGACCAGCTCGGACATTACATTTCAGCAGCTATCAATATCTAGCAGTTCAGCCTTGCATTCGGCATCGCCCTGTGACGACTTCTCTCGCGAGTTACGCTGTTTCTGTGTGCAGCGAAAAGGCCGCTGTTTGTGTGTCAGCCAGTGCCACTCCCACCAACAGCCGCGCAGTCGTTGGTTTACAGAGGAGACATGCTGTGAAAGAAGAAAGAAAACGGCAGCAGTAACTAACATCCCGGCCTTAACAGTATATCCACCAGAGAAAGCGACTCAAATCGGTAGTGTGGGAGCATTTTGGATATCTAAAAATAAAAAAGCTTGTTGAAGACGGAAGTCCAATGCCAACTGGTCCACTGCTTGGGCTGTAGTTTTCTGCTGCTGTTCTAGTATCTACAAGACTAATGAAGTCTGTGTGCTGGAATAAATGTAATTTAGACTTTTTTCTAAATAATTCTGCGGCTAGGGAAACAGCTTGGGCCCCAGTGTGTGTCCTGTCAGCTACTGTATTAGCAAACACTACAACAGGAAATGCACTAGAATGTTCATAAAAGCGGCTCTAAAAGGTCCAGAGACCCACTGTTCTCCTACTGTGCCCTATAGGGAGGTGTAGTCATTTTAGTTTCCTGCACGGTCCACCTATATAGGGATTTATCATTGGGAAAATGTATTATCGGCTATTATTCTGCCTCATGAACATTGGCAAGCTTTCTATTTTTGCACACACTGAGTTCCCTTCTATCACAAACATTTGTTATAAGGTTGTTTAATTTGAAAATAACTACACTTACCAGTAGAACGCCTGTCGTTCAGTGCTGTCGGGGCAAAGCACTGCACCATGCCGGCTAACAAGCTAGCTGGCTAGCAAGCTAGTAAGCTACTAACGTTACGTAAAAAACAATAACGTTATGAACTATGTACACAACGAAACAATGATTTACATTAGTATTTACAGTGATTTAATATGCAGCTAATTAACGTTATATGATTTAAATTATGATTACAAATATGGTAACGTGGTTGTGGCTTTTAAAAATGGTGGTTGGCTTTAGAGATGTTGGGTGAAACAGATACTAGCCACAGATTCAGGGTAATTTTATTACCATTTTACGAATTGTTAATGTTATGGAATGTAAGGGAAATGTGATTCTAGGTCTGTGACTAAAGCCAGGAGTCTACGCTGTGGTGAAGTCAGTCAGCAGCACCAACGTGAAGTGTAGTTCCTCCGTGAATGAAAATGTAAACATTGCTATTTTGCTACTTTTACGATTAATTGCTAATTGTTTCATGTTGATCTATAGATTGTGGATGAATACACACAGAAAGGTACACCATGCCAATGTTAATGCTTTATTTGTTTTAAACGAGACTATTTAGAAAGGTGTCCATTGGAAATACATTGCAATTTCAAGTGAGGTGGACCATGCAGGAAACAACAATGACGTACAGTAACCACTACACATCCCTATAGTGGCTCTTTATTTAGCTGGAGAGATGTGTGATTGGTGTTTATGTGGTTATGCTTTCATCATGTGTTTGTATCATCCTGCTCTTCATCTACATGGTCATACATATTAAATTGTATGTACAGAGTCATAGTATTATATGTACAGTGGTAGATGTATAAAGAAAGACATGTGGATATATATATATATATATACGGTAAGAATACATAAATAAATATATATATATATACGGTACATGCTATAATACAGATATTATAGAGGTCATTTGTGGTAAAAAACTATTGGATACCTTTAAATGCTATTTATTTGCTGGAGAGATTTGTGACTGGTGTTTATGTGATCATGCTTATGTCAATATGTTGTATCATCCTGCTCTTCATCTACATGGACATACATATTAAATTATTTACCTAGTAATAATAATAATAATAATAATAATAATAATAATAATAATAATAATAATACTACACGTTATTTGTATAGCATTTGTATAAGGTATCTCTCTCCCTCTCCTTATATCTCTGTCTATATATCTCTGTCTCTCGCTGTATCTCTCTCTGTATCTCTCTCTCTCTCAATTTAAAGGTGCTTTATTGGCATGAATGTAAATAAAATAACATTATTGCAAAAGCAGTTTACAACATATCACAATGAAAGCCTTGAGTTGCATTTGACACGATGCTGTTCTGTCTGTTGTCACTGTCAAAGTGCGTGTGAGACTGCTGGCTGGGCAGCAGGTGAGAGAGAAAAAGACTGATGGATCGTTATGCAAAACATCGGGGCACCGTAATGAGTCCCGTGTCCTCGACTTTGGAGAACACGAATCCAATGCATCCGTACAAATGCGACTGCATGTAATTCTAACTTGTGCACTCTCAGAAAGAAAATTGCAGATGTTCCAAAGCCCTGAGGTGGACAAGAGAATGCCGAATACTCGGGAGAGCTTTGTATGCGTCTCCTCTCTATCTCTATCCCCCCTCTCCCTCCCTCAACCTCTCTCTCTCTCTCTCTCTCTCTCTCTCTCTCTCTCTCTCTCTCTCTCTCTCTCTCTCTCTCTCTCTCTCTCTCTCTCTCTCTCTCTCACTCTCTCTCCCTCTCTCAGATTCTGAACATGTACAGACTGTCTGTCTTAGCTTAATGTGTTGTTAGCTGACGACTCAGAGGGGTGTGTTAGCTAGCTTGCTACCCATGGCATCAACCATACTCTATATCTGCTCAGCGCAGGCTTTAAATAATGTATAACCTCTCAGAGAGAAGTATTGCAATTTCTTATCGATATAAGAAAGGGGAGCAACAACACACACACACAGGCACACACACGCATGCACACACACACATGCATGCACACACACACACACACACACACACACACACACACACACACACACACACACACACACACACACACACACACACACACACACACACACTTAATTATCTCCGGGGGGTTCTCATGTTAATTTTCTGCCTATATTTACTGTGTGTGTATGTGTACTGTGTGTGTATGTCAGCTGCAAGAAACTAGACTGCAGTTAGAGAGATTAAATTATAGAGGGATGAGAGATATGCAGGGATACGAGGGGGGGGTTGTCACCTGCTGGTCTGTGCTCATCTATGGCTGAACCAGTACACGTGGACACATTTACACACAAGTTAAAGCTACAAATGTACAGGTATAGATATAGTATCTACAGATATGTAAAAAGGATTATATGCAGGTATGTAGACAGATGTGGATATATATTGTGACAAGCCTGGTGAGGACCAGACTCGCCACGGTTCAAACACAAACAAATTCAAAGGTCCACAAAAGAGCAATATCAATCAATAAGAATATTTATTGAATTAAAGGCAAAAATCCAGTTTGATAGGCAAGATAATGGTCATAGACAGTCCGATGGTCAAAAACACAAAACAGGCTCGCCGACAGAAAAAGGGAGTGTTCAATTCTCAGGGTAGTCGTCCGGTCCAGGGTCAGTACACAAGGGGGAATCTCAGCCAGTCCAGGGTCCAGTACACAAAGAACACCTACTCGCTTTCTCCTCACCTCTCACTACCTCTCACCGTCACAACTCTGAATACACAATCTGTCTATCTCAATACCACAACTCCAACTCCTATACTCCGCTCAACTTACTCCTGACTAACCAAGTGGTTTTGTAGTGTGTGTGTCTGGGGTGTGTGCACGTGAGATGTTTGTGAACTAATTATGTGCAGGTGTATTCTATCAGTACTAATCAGCTAGTGTGTGTGTCGGGAGTGTGTGCATGTGAGATGTGTGTGAACTAATGCTGCGCAGGTGTATTCTATCTGTACTAATCAGCTACCTAATTGACTCTACTCCTCCTGTGACAGAAGTATCTCCCATCCTTCATATATCCATGGGACGGTGGAGGAGATCTGTCACAATATATAGTATATAGTACAGTATTATGCAACATTATTGTACATGCAATCATACAGAGTTATTGGGTTATATGCAAGTATATAAGTAGTCGTATAAGTATTAGGGGGCCGATCACATGATTTTCAGAAGATCGGGATCGGGAAAACAAATCTGGAGTACTTTTTTTTTTTTTATTCAACAAACATGACCATGTTCACGTCTTAAACTCATACTGAGGCCTTAGTTTTGGTTTTAAATTACATATCATCATTCATTTATTTATTGTCGCACAGAGCAGAAGAATTTGCCAAAACAAACGTATTTCCTTTGATTTACACCGTCGCACGACAGTCACGTATGCCGAAAATAGCAGACCTACAAGCTCACCACGCATCACTCTCGCAACACCGGTAGGTTATGTCCACCTGATGACTCGGAGCAGCTAGACAAAATGTCGGAAGTTTGGAAGCATTTTAAAATTGAAATCGAAGCCACTCCAATAGCCAGTTGCAATGTTTGCAAGGCGGACGTTCCGAGTGGAGGAAAGAACAGAGCTGCGTTCAACACGATCAATCTAATACGTCACGTTATGTGACTAGAGCGAGCACAGGAATGGGGGAGGCGGCTGGTGCTTTGCCAAACAGCTGTATTGATTGCAATGCCTCGCTTGAATGAAGTTAACGTTTGTCTGGATAATGTCAACATTCGCTTTGTGAGGATTATTGTCTGCGTTTCAGACCAAAATTGAGCAAATCATTACGTAAGTCGAACACTGTAAATGTATACTAATGTGCAAACAGATTGAAACTTTGAATATTTCTCGTATGAAGCACATTCTCAGGGTGAGGTAACAGAGGGGCTTGTCTCGCTTCGCCAGTTTCTGACAAAAATTCATCAAATTGGTTACTAATGTGAAAGATCGGATCGGGAAAGATCGGTATGGGCAGATACTCAAAATCACATGATCGGGATTGGATCGGGAGCAAAAAAATGCGACCGGGACAAACCTAATAAGTATATTATATGCAGGTATATTCAGACAGATAATGATTATCTTGTTCCTTTCTTATCATGTATTTTCTTTTATGTGTGTGTGTGTGTGTGTGTGTGTGTGTGTGTGTGTGTGTGTGTGTGTGTGTGTGTGTGTGTGTGTGTGTGTGTGTGTGTGTGTGTGTGTGTGTGTGTGTGTGTGTGTGTGTGTGTGTGTGTGTGTGTGTGTGTGTGTGTGTGTGTGTGTGTGTGTGTGTGTGTGTGTCTCCACATGCTTTTATCCAAAGTGACTTACAAGTTCTGTATGACAAGCAGGAAGGGTACAATTCTTTCAGCCGAGTAACATGTTAATCAAACAGTGTTGAGTGCATAGTAGTAGAGACATATTAGTATAGAAGGTAGTAATATAGACAAGGAAGATGATTAGTGGAAGAGTGCATGCTAGTAGAAAGTAGACGTTCTTCATTCATTTCAGATATTGATTGTGAAGAAGTGTGTTTTTAGTTGACTGCGAACGATTGACCATGTTTTGGATGTCCTAAATGTGGTGGGAAGTTCGTTCCACCATTGTGGAACGAATGACCCTCCCGGAGCTCGGATAGGAGTGGGTATGAGGCCGCCAGAAGATGTAGAGCAGGGGTCTCAAACTCGCGGCCCGCGGGCCAATTGCGGCCCGAGGGATGATATTTTGCGGCCCCCTACTTGACATCAAAGTTTAGTGTTAATGCGGCCCGCGTGCAACTGTTTGCCAAGTCGTTGCGCGAGAGTTGGACGTTTTATTTATTTTATCACTTGTAGGCTACCATAGCGCAGGCTCATGACAGCAACGTTACGTTAGTGACTTGGTTGAAACGTGATTCCAGAGTGATATCAAGTAAAGTGGAAGGCAAATGCATCCTCGCTATCTCCTCTGACTGCGAGCAGTGCTCTGCATGTTCGACTGCACTGCCACTGTCTGTCTGTGTCTGTGTACGGGTCTGGTCCAATCACATTCAGCGTCCCGTCAGTGTTTTTCCCCCTCACCCACAGTCTGCGAATCAGATGCACAGTAGGGGAGTAGGGCGGGTCTTCACGGACTGTATGTCGTCTCTCTCTTTCAGTCAGAGTCAGAGCAGAGTTGACAGCGCATCTACAGTAAACTCGCTCCCAGTTTTATCTCTGTGAGATAAATGTAGCTACTATGTAGCCTAGTTTCGCCAGCAGGCAGCCAGCAGAAAAATATGGCATTTTCAAAGATGGTCAGTAAAAGAAAAGTCGACTGCAATTCAAAGGTGAATGGACTAAAAAATATGCGTTCATCCTGAGTCCCAGCACCAAACCAATGTGACTATATCCCAAGAAACGGTAGCTCTTGTGAAGGGTGGCAATTTGAAAATAATGTATGACTGAAGTGATGGAGACCATGTTTGAAGGCAAACAAAAGCAAATCCCCCTCAGATCGCACAGCAAGCAGAATAACTGAAATACTGGCTGGTGATTTGATTAAACAGCTTTGTGATAGAATAAAAAAAAATGCACAGTGCATTTTCATAGCTGTGGATGAGTCCACTGACACCACTGAGAAGCCTATGTTCTGAAGAACTGTTCATGTTCTGAAATGTTATTGCTAAAGATTGAGAAGATTGGATCAGTTGTACTTTTTTTTGGAATACTTGAAACCCCTTTTTTGTGGAATATTTGATGCGGCCCAGCCTCACCCAGACTCTACCTCCAGCGGCCCCCAGGTAAATTGAGTTTGAGACCCCTGATGTAGAGCGAAGGGGTCTTGAGGGTGTGTAGTTAGAGACCATTTACCGGGGGTAGGCTCCCTTCGCTTCGCGATATGCCAGGTCGAGGACCTTGAAGTGGATTTGTGCAGTGATGGGGAGCCAGTGCAGGTCTTTAAAAGTGGGGTAACATGGACTGACTTTGGTAGGTTTGAGATCAGGCGGGCTGCTCCATTCTGAATGAGTTGAAGTGGCTTGGTGGTGGTGGTTGGTAGGCCAGAAAGCAGTGCATTGCAGTAGTCGACTGTTGATTGCACGAGGAGTTGAGTGGCTCACCTTCTCCATAACTGTTTGGTACAGCAATCTGGACACTCAAAAAACAAACTACAAAGAATCATCAATAAATCCTCAAAAATAATCTGCACCCCCCTCCCTTCTCTCGAATCACTCCACCGCCAAATCACAATCAGGAGAGCCAGGAAAATCATCTCCGACCCCACTCACCCAGCACACCACATCTTCCAGCTGCTGCCCTCCGGGAGGCGCTACAGATCCCTGACCACCAAAACAACCCGGTTCAAAAACAGCTTCTTCCCCACTGCCATACGGACACTGAACTCCCTGTAGCACCCCCCCCCCCCCCCCTCCCTGTAGTACCCCCCGCAACCCCCCTTACCTCTGCTGACATGGACATGGACAAACTCTGAACTGTATCTATGTAATTGTGTTTTCTTTTATGTACGCTGTAAGTGATGTTGTATGTTCTATGTTTTTATGTTGGAACTGCTATGCTATGCACTGAAACCAAATTCCACCAGCCTGGCTGGGTGGTCATTAAAGAAATTGATTGATTGATTGTCTTTTGTCAGGAAGAGGCAGAGGAGGAATCTCCAGGTTCTGGTTGTTGTGGTTCAGATTCAGATTCAGATTACTTTATTCACCATATTGCAGTACAAATGGAACGTGATTTGATGATTACAGTGCATGCGTTTCACAATTTAGAACAATACATCAGTAAATAAATAATAAATAATTATAAGTAAAGTGCAAGACAGGACAGAACAGTGAGACAACAATAAGACTGTAAAAAGTGCAGTGGTAGGGAACATGGAAACAGTGCAGCATAGTTCAAGTCCGGAGGTCCAGCCCTAGCAGCTCGCCATAGAGGGGGGGGGCAGGGGGACACCTGACTTGTTTACCAGGCGAGCTGCTGAGGGGAAGAAACTCAGTCTATGGCGGGACCAAAGTGTCTTGGGCAGCCGTAGCCGTCTGCCGTGGGGGAGCATGGTGAAGAGGTTGTGACCCGGGTGGGCGGGGTCTGCCATGATTTTCCTCGCCCTCCTCAAGGCCCTGGAGGAATGTAGGGACTCGAGGGAGGGAAGGGGGCAGTTGATCACCCTCTCCGCTGATCGGATCACCCGCTGCAGCTTGGCCTTGTCCCTGACCGTGGCTGCAGGGAACCAGGTGATGATGGAGAGGGTGAGGATGGACTGGATGATGGCAGTGTAAAACTGGACCATCATAGTCTTCGGCAGCCTAAACTTCCTCAGCTGACGAAGGAAGAACATCCTCTTCCGGGCCTTTTTATTGAGAGCGATGGTGATGTTAGCTGAGAAGTTCAGCCGGTCATCAAGGACTACACCTAGGTTCTTGGCGGTTGGGGATGAAGCCTCAGCTACATCCTCCACTGTGATGGAAAGGTTGGTCAGCGGATCAGAGATTTGGTGTAGAGGGAGAAGGGGAGGGGTCCAAGGACCGAGCCCTGGGGGATACCCGTCTCAAGCAGGCGGGTGGCCAACAGGGTCCCTCTCCATGATACTTGTTAGGAGCGGTCTGCGAGGTAGGATGACAGCCATGCCAGCACAGAGCCT
>NC_140166.1:115646407-115676192 GCF_963971535.1 Notolepis coatsorum
TCAGTAAAAATCCACTTTCACAGTTCTGTGTGATTACAATGTTTAGCTCCACAATCTTCTTCTTATTCTTCTTCTGACATTTATTCGATAAAGCTCCTGTGGAGAAGCAGGCGGCTGTTTCCATGGTAACGCATGTGATGAAGATTCATCAGAGGTTGATGAACGTTTTAATTACACACATAGCTATACAAGTGGCTTTTTACAAAGTTGAGTGATTTTCTTGTTGGCCTAAAGTTTTTTTAAAGTACGATATCCAACATGAGTGTGATATTAAGCGTTAGTCATCATTATCGTTGGGATCTGGTCGCCTCAACTCGGCCACTCATACCGTTGGATGCTGTGTTTTTAAAGGAACACACCAACCTTTTTGGAAATTAGCTTATTTACCAAGCTAGGCTAACAGTGCGGCTGTTCCCTAAGCCTAATGCATGCACAGAGAAGAAAAGGGTATGTATCTGCTTGTCTAACTCCAGGGTAAATGGCAAATAAGCTAATTTCCCCAAAAATTGGCGTGTTCCTTTAACCTCTTCCGCCAGTGCAGTCCGGGGCCGGTCCGCAAATGACATCACGTCATAAATCAAGCTCTGCAGGTTCTGACATAATCATCGTTTATTTTTTCAAACGTATTCAAGAATAAACATCATAACCATGTCACAGCAGCAGTTATAATGTATATTTTCATCAATACGTTTGTTTACCAATAGGTTAAAGTGTTATTAGTGAGATTTTAGTTTTTGAAATGTGTTTGTTGTGGTCACGGAGATCCGCAATTTTGAATAAGTGGCCTGCGCTGAATGATGGAAGATTTAGTCATTTTGAGAAGAGGACATCCAGAGCTTTCAATGAGCATTGGCATTTTTCAAAACAACACTTCCCAAAGGCCTCTAGCTTTTGGCAAGCAAATTACTTCCTGATTAATATTTAAAATGTTTCTTATTACTCTGGATTATATACCACAAAACGGCGGAGCTCTGGCAACAATAAGAAACATACTGTACATACAGTAGATTTCATTATCTGTTCTTATGCATGCCTAGTGATACTAAATCCAAATGGAACTCTGCCATTTGAAAGATAAGATTTGGCCCAATCCATAAATGTGCGAATTGGCTATAATAAAGTAATTTATAGGCCTGCTATTCTATATTCTATAATAATATTTAAAATTGCATTGGTCTGAATGGGAGAATTCAGTACTGTATCTACAAAACCTTCTGTTTAATCAGCTTCCCTTAATTAATTTCCTTAATTTTTTGTACACATGATCTCAAGAGGGTACTGAACAAGCTCATCGGCACATTTTCATGCCTGGTCATTTTTAATTTTTTTTTTATTTCTCTTTCTCAGATTTTCTGTTTTTCTCCCCGTCCAATTTAGTCGCCGTGCCAATTCCCCCCCTCCCCTACCTGGCTGCTGTATGCATGTTCTCCTACGAGTCGGTACAAGGGCGTCCCGAAGCCGACCGCACGCTTCCTCCGATGCGTGCGGCGACTGTCAGTGACGTCTTTTCACTTGGCAGCGAGGACTCTCATTGGTGAAGTGTAACGCGTGGGAGGGCACGCTATCTCCACCTAGTCCTGCCCTCGCTGAGCAAGCGCCGAGACCTGACCTGTAGGCGTCGCTGTCCACAACGCCAGATTCCCACCCACCAGCTTCACACCCCCTAATACTGCCAATTGTATTAGTATGAACGACCAGCCAAGCTGGTAGCAACGCCGAGAGCTGGGCTCAAACCCAGCATCTCCTGTGTTGGTGACGAGCGCAATCTCCGCTACGCCACCTGACCGCCCTATGTCTGGTCATTTTTAGCATGGTGTTATTCACTGTCAAAGATGCAAAGAAAAATCATAATTCATATTCTCCTTTGTTTCATCACAATTTAAGCAAGCCTAGTAATAGACACAATATTTCTGACACTGGGAATACATTCACTGAGCTCCATAGATGTCCCTAGATAGAACATGCAAATGGCCTTGTAGAAGTGGAGCAATATTCCATTTACATAGGTATGTATTTTAGACAGATTTTCAGAAAATAGGGCTCCAGGCTTAAGAGGTTAATGGCGGTGAAGTTTGTACCCTGCCTTAAATTATATTTTTGATTTGGAAATATTGCACTCCGCTTTATCATTATTTTTATTGCTGATATGCATCCAAATGCTGCTGTGATATCTGGTGTGACTGGCTGGCTCTCCTTTGTCATGTTAGGGATTGGTGTTGTAGAGGACCCAATCACAGAAAGTACAAGGAGGAAGCAGGCAGGATGAGACAGAGTGTAATTCAAAGGAGAGCTTTACTCAAAACAAAAGCACTATAACCAAAAAAGGAACTTCAAATAACACGAAACAAAAACCTCAGCAATGCTGGAAGAGAACAAGGCACAAAACGAGCACAGGGGAAACAACAGGTAAACGCACAGGAACAACCACTAACACAAATAATGAACCGGCAAGGAAAACACAGAACTTAAATACACAGGGTAATAGACTCATGAGGGTTGATTGGTAACAGGAGACACCTGGGATGGGAACAGACTGACAAGACAAGAAGTGACGCTAATACAAGACTGAACACTAGACATTTACATTTACATTTAGTAATTTAGCTGACGCTTTTATCCAAAGCGACTTACAAGTTCTGTACGACAAGACAGCAAGAAGGAGGCTTCTCTTTGATGACCCTCCCGGAGCTTGGATAGGAGTAGGTCTGAGGCGGCCAGAAGATGCAGAGCGTAGGGGTCATGAGGGTGTGTAGTTAGAGACCATTGACCGGAGGTAAGCGGGAGCGGTTCCCTTTGCCGCACGGTATGCTAGGTCGAGGGCCTTGAAGCGGATACGTGCAGCAATGGGGAGCCAGTGCAGGTCCCTAAGAAGTGGGGTGACATGGACCGACTTCGGTAGGTTTGAGATCAGGCGGGCCGCTGCGTTCTGAACGAGTTGAAGAGGCTTGGTGGCCGGTAGGCCAGCGAGCAGTGCGTTGCAGTAGTCGAGGCGGGACATGACTGTTGATAGGACAAGGAGTTGGGTGGCTTATTTTGTCAGGAAGGGGCGGATCCTTCTGACGTTGCTCAGGAGGAATCTGCAGGTTCTGATTGTCGCTGCGATGTGAGCAGAGAAGTTCAACTGATCGTCGAGGACAACACCAAGGTTCTTGGCGGTCGGGGACGCGGTCACAGCTGAGGGCGGTAGAGTGTAACAATGGTGAGAATGAAAGGATTAGAGACAGATACTGCATGATATTCGAGAGAGGAGAGTGACAGATCTGGGAGTGGTGTTAAGTTTGTAGCCCATGAAGGAGATGTCATGAGGCCAGTGCCTCCACCCCGTCTGGAAGGTCGAGGTGTGTGAGTGAAGTAATAGTTTGTAGATAATGCTGCAGGTGTTGATGAGTTATTTGGAGTTATCCAGGTCTCAGTTAGAGCCAGGAGCTGCAGATTTTGACTATGGGCGTAGGCAGTAATGAAGTCAGCTTTCTTGACTGCTGATTGACAATTCCATAAGCCTCCGTGTACTGTGACAGGTCTATTAGTGGCTGTAGGAGGGTATGAGAGATTAGCTGGGTTGCTAGCAAACTGCCGTGGGTGGGTTGAATCTGTTCTGGAGGAGCAGATTGTGGATATAGGTATGAGACACATTGTGGTGTCAAGAGTGGCAGGGAGAAAGTTGAAGGGAGTAGGGAGGAAGCAAGGTAGTAGAGAAATAGCAGACACATAGACACATAGTGTGAGATTGTGGTCTGGAACACAGCCCAATTGCTGAATACACAGGAGAGGAGAAAGGAGCGTTTTCAAGGGTCTTTAATGAAATGAGCAACACAGGAATTGGGGGGAATAGAACAGGGTTATGTTTTGTCTTGTGGCTGCCGTGCTGCGTCTATACTTTCGCTTTTAATAAGGTATGAGCAGGTTAAACACCTTTTTTTGTTGGTAAATCTATTCCATCATTTCCGACCTACAAACAACTCTTATATGTTGTGTGCTCAGTGCTCAGTATGTATGTGATGACGACACGACACACAAGAGTAATAATTATTTGTGTCGTGTCATCATCACTGAGCACACTGAGCACACAAATGTAACGTTAGCGGCCACCACATCTACACGAACGTCTACACAACATATAAGAGTTGTTTGTAGGTTGGAAATGATGCAATAGATTTACCAACAAAAAAAGGTGTTTAACCTGCTCATACCTTATTAAAAGCGAAAGTATAGACACAGCACGGATAACTTGTGCTTCCATTCAAACAGACGGCAACACATGTGACGTCAAGTCTCGCTCGTGTGAGACTTCCTCTCTAGATACTCTTCAATACCTGGCCAGGGTACTCCTGGGTCCTAGTGCCCCCCGATGTTACACTATATGTCATGCACATGTATTTTATATGTTAATAAAATTGCATTTATCTTTAGTCCTAATTCTGTCACTGTTTGATGTCACAAAGAAGGGTGTATCCGAAAGCTTCCTACAACATTTGTAACATGTGATGAAAAAGTAAACAAATAATTAACTGTATTAGACACTTGTTAATGATGAATAGGCTTCACTTTAGATTGGCCCCCACGATAGCATCTGCAAATGATTTATAGATGTTTTATGAATGTCTTAACAAATCATTTGTTGAACATGAAAAATAAATGGAGATACACTATAGTTGTTTTTTCATATCCATTTTTCAAAGCATCTACAAATGTGTTACTACACATTAAACAACATTATTTAATGATGAACAAATCAAGTACAAACAATGTTGATAATGAGTTCTAAATAATGTAGAACTAATCTGTAAATGTTATACAAATATAGTTATAAATGATTTAATAATAATTTATGAATGTATATAAATGGTTTGTTCATGATTAGTTCATTATCCACTAATGCGTTATAAATACCTTGTAAATAGTATACAAATATAGTTATAAATGATTTAATAATCATTTATGAATGTATATAAATGGTTTGTTCATGATTAGTTCATTATCTACAAATACCTTATAAATGTATTATAACAGGGTGTTATTATAAAGTGCTACCAAATATTTATATTTATATTATATGAATTATAAAACTTTTTTCTTTTCTTTTTTACAGCTACTGTTTTTTAGTAATAACTAGAAAGTAATGGTATTTATTCAACAACAGGTGATTGTATAGATTAGTATTAGTATCATTAATTGACAACTATGCTCAATGAGTTCACCCAGGGAAAGGTTGTTGGCACATTGGTTCCACACAGGCACGCGGGAACTATAAAACGGCAGGGGGTGCTGGGGGGTCGCCGGATGAAAAAAAGATAAAAATTAATTTTTTTTTTTTTTTTTTTTTTCGGTCAGGCCACTGAACTTAGAAGCAGGCCAGGCCAGTGTTTCTATTTGCACCAGCGCAATAGTTAGATAACCTAGGTGGGGAACAACCAGGAGATCACTGCAACTCACACAAGTTGGAGAACTATCTCTCTCTCTCTCTCTCTTGCTCTCACACACACACAAAGGGAGCCGCATGTGATTGGTGGAGGCGGGATCCTTACGAAAAACTGCTAATCATTGACACATGCTAGCCTGTAATAATCCCCCCCAGAAAAATGTACTTTGCATTTGATATATTGCAAATATATGCCATCACACACACTGGCATTTAAAGGGTTAGAATTATAAAATGAATATGTGGTGTTATGATCAGGGCTGAAGTTGAATAAAATATTGTATTTATCAATTACAAAAAACTGAAAATCCATAAAAATCTGTGTTGTTGCTAATCATACATATGCTACCCTGTTTTTTAACAATAAGTTGTGATGCCATCACAAACACTGGCATTTAAAGGGTACAAATAAAAAAAAATGCCTGCACCAGAATGCAGGAAATTGAGTCTTTGTAACAAAAAAAATCCTGGTGGGGGACCCCCAGACCCCCTGCTTAAAAAGTGGCCTGACTGGGGCTATATTTCCTGGCCTGAATGATTTCCCCAGTCCGGCCCTGGTTAAAAGCCTCCAATGCTTATTAGTGTGTGTGCGTTTGAACGTTTGCATGTTTCAACCATACATTTCCATTTAAAATAAATTTTTTTACCTCCTATAATAGTGGGGGTCGCGGCTCTCTGACACAGTTTTTTTTGGGTCGCGGCCTGAAAAGTTTGGGAACCCCTGGTCTAGCCTGTACCCCCCAGACATGTTGCTGGCCCCGTCAAAACAGTATCCTATCAGCCTCTCCATGGGCAGGTCGAGGCGTAAAAGTATTTTATACACAAAAACAGCGTCTCGGCTGTTGTGTCTGGGCCGGGCATTGTAAAAACCCCATAAGAAGTTCTGAGCTTCCAAGTTGTCATCGGCTAACTGTATATTACACGAGAATTGTTCTTTTCCAGTGAGTGACATCAGTGGTTCCGTCAGCGCTCAAGCCAAAGATTGGGCTTTTGGATGCTTTGCCTCTAATTTGTCGCTGAATATCATGGGCAAGCAGCTGTAAGATTTCGTTTTGGATGTTGTTGGACATCCAGTTGTCTCTCTTTTGGAGCCAATTCTTCAACTCGGGATCAGACTCGGTGCGCACTCAGACTCAGTTAACTCTTCAATACCTGATGCTGAGGTTGAACCTGTCGTCTCTGTCTCTCTCTGACGTTTATCAGATTTAGTGGGACTGTCACTGGGACCGGCGGGACGTTTCGAAAATAAATCTGATATTTTTCTTTTCTGCGAGTGAGACATTCTGTGCTAGCAAAGTCTGACTACTAGCTCAAATCGACTGACTGCGCAAGCACTGTATCACAGTAGCTCAGTGGTTCGTGGCGCGTGGGAAGGGCGGGAGACGGGAGGTGAATACAATTAGTTGTTTCACCTGTCATTCAATCAGTCTGTGACAGTCTGTCATCACTCGAAAATCTACTCGGTTTTACACGTATGATTGTGTACATACAGTAGTGTAATGAATGAATGAAAACTTTATTTAACAGATTGGAGAATGGCTACAATACAGTACGGCTCAATACACACAATATTAAAATGGTGACGTGCTTTGAGCAGGATAAACTTATAATATACAGTGTTACAGTTATACAGTTACAGTATATACAAATATATAAATACTGTCATAAAAAAATAAATAAATAAAATTATATATATATATATTTTTTTTTGCAATAATTGAGAGGGGGTGCTGCAGCACCCCCCGCACCCCCCCTTCCCGCGTCCCTGCCACACGGACGTTATACGTTGTTGCACTTGCTACCAGAAGGCTCCGGTTAGGTTAGCTAGTAGCAGAGGCTCTGTTAGTCTGTTGTGATTTTTAATGCAAAATAAATATTCAACATTCTCTTTTGAGACTCCGCCTCAGACTCTTATCATTTGGCACTAAAAGCTAAACATTGTCACCGGTATGGCTGTCCGCATTATGTCATTAATTGTGTGCATGTGTGGGAGAGGTCGATCAGTTAGCCACGTTAGCGTGAGCTAGGTTAGCCAGTTAACGCGAGCTAGATGGAAAGACTAATAATGTAACGTTACTGGTGAAAAAGTGATTTACCTTGGAATACTCCTTTGCCAACATGCTGTACTTTGCTTGCAGGTCTGCAGCCATTATTGCTGGATTATGAATAGTCCCAACTTTAGCCAAGGTAACGTTAAGCTAAAACTAGCTTTTCAGATAGCTCATCAGCTAATGCTAATAACTCATCAGAGCTCCCCGTCACACTGCTCTGTCGGGATGATGGCATTTAAGAAAGTAATAATAATAATGTGAATTATTCGAAAAGTTATAATTATTTTATCTCGTCTTGTTTTAGTCAACAATATCAACATACATGAAGATACATTTCGTCCTGGTGTTTGTAAATTACATTTTTGTGTCCTCAGTTGTGGTCAACGTTATTTAATTAACTATTTAGTCACATTAGTGTCACACTTCAATAACGTGACGTCACGTCTCGTTGTCATCATGAAAAAAAGCTTTGTTGACGAACATCTTTAGTCATAATTTTCGTTGACAAAATTAACACTGCTGGTGGGGGGAAGTGAGGTGAAGGGATATGTCCAGGAATGCGAGGGGGGAAGAGGGCAGGACCAGGCGGAACGTAACATGTCAGGTCATATATGGTGTGACTGGCTGGCTCTCCTCTGTCAGGTCATATCTGGTGTGACTGGCTGGCTCTCCACTGGCTCTCCTCTGTCAGGTCATAGCTGGTGTGACTGGCTGGCTGTCTTCTGACAGGTCATATCTGGTGTGACTGGTTGGCTCTCCTCTGTGGGGTCATATCTGGTGTGACTGGCTGTCTCTCTGTGGGGTCATATCTGGTGTGACTGGTGTTATGTTGAGACAATGAACACACAACCGTGTAGTTTCATAACTTTATTCGACTGACTCTCACGTTACATAACACAACCCTTACTCGAGCGCTACCCATGCCCCTCTCTTAAAGGCACAGTAACTGCTAGTGTCTCCCAAACTACTCGTAGCATAACAGGACATAACATTTCCCCCCCTTCCCTTTTGCAACAGCAATAGAACATTCCAGTCCATGGACAGAAACTGAACACTTCAGTCCACCAACCCGTGGCATTTACCCAGTAACATAGTCCCCATGCCAAGCGGGTGGAGCCCTCACTCTCTGAGGGTGAGCAGGCTGAGGAGCAGGGTCTGGTGGTTGTGGTGGGTTACATCCCATCCTGGTTGCTTCCAAGTGGGGCTGCCAACTGTGGGTTGCAGCTTGGCCCAGGGATGATGCGGGCAGTGTTGGGGCACCAACCTTATGCAGGCGGTTGGAGTGCCAGCGAGAACCATCATCTAGTCTGTAGGTGGCCGGACCCAGTTGACGGGTCACTCGGAGGGGTGCTGACCAGTATGAGCTCAGCTTGTTCTTGCGGTGGGCGTGTTTAATCCTGACCCAATCCCCAGCCGTCATAGTGGGGGTCTGTACTCTGAGAGAGGCATCATACCTCCGTTTCATCTGAGCCTGTGAGCTTTGGACCTGATCTCTGGCCTTCTCGAGCCCAGGGCTCTCGCATGCGGGGGCCGGTTCAGCTCTCAAGCCTAGTGGTTGTTTAATTTCTCGCCCAATCATGAGCAGAGCCGGAGAGACCCCTGTGGTGGAGTGCTTGGATGCCCGGATGGTCAGGAGAGTTTGGGTGAGTGCAGCGCTGAAGGTTTTCCCTTCCTCCAGGCAGGCTCGTATTCCATTCTTCAGAGATTTGTTTAGGCGTTCAACGCCGCGGTTTCTGTCAGGATGGTAGACCGACGTCCTGATGTGCCTGATGGACCTCAGTGACAGGAACTCCGAGAACTCTGCCGAAATGAATTGAGGCCCATTGTCTGTTGTGATGACACTGGGCAGGCCCCAGCGCCCAAACAGCTTGACGAGGTTGTCGGTGATGCTCTGTGTGGTGATGGAGCTGAGTTCGATGGCTTCTGGCAACGACCATCAGGTAGCGGGCATGTGCCGGGGCCCCATGAAGCTCTCCGCATAGGTCAACCTGAATGTGATCCCACGGTGCGGATGGCCACAGGGTCAGGGTGAGGGGTGCTGTAGCCGGTTGGCCCGTTTTCCCACTCAGCAGGTACAGTTGTGCATCAGCTCCTCTACGTCGCCATCTATGTGAGGCCACCACACTGTGTCTCTGCAGCGTTGTTTCAACTTAACCACCCCCAGGTGGCCGTCGTGCGCCATGTGCAATACCCTGGCCCTCAGCGCCTCTGGTATAATAGCGCGGTGACCGCGGGCGAGGCACACCTCCCCCCAGCAGGAGAGCTCGTCGCGGACTCGGCGGTAGGGGAGCAGTATGTCCTCCACCGTGGCTGACCAGCCGTCCTGGATATAGGCACGGAGATTTGCAAATGTCTCATCTTCAGCCGCAGCCTGCTGCAGCTCAGCCAGCGTGACTACTGCGCTGAGCGGTCCATGCAGCATGTGGACCCAGTCGTCCTCCGGTTCAGGACTCGCCTCACCCGCCTCTTTTGTCGTAGAGACAGCTCTCGAAAGAAGGTCAGCTACCGTGTTAGAATGCCCCGGCATAAACTCGAGTCCGAAGTTGTACTGATTCAGCACACCTCAGTAGCCTCATAGGCTTGTGCCCCGCCCCTCGGGTCGCCAGCAGCGCTGTCAGAGACTGATGATCTGTGCGAATGGTGAACGCCCTGCCATACAGGTAGACATGCCAGCGTTCGCAGGCCCACAGACAGGCGAGGGCCTCCCTTTCCCCCATCGAGTATTTCTGCTCGGCTGGTGTGAGGGCCCGAGAGGCAAACGCTACTGGACGCTCTACCCCTCTATGAACCTGGGATAGCACGGCACCAAGCGCCACCCCAGAGGCGTCACAGGTGACCAAGGGGGCCAGTGTTGGCGGGGACATGAGCTGCTGTTTGATGACGCACACAGCCTCCCGGCAGGCCGGGGTCCATTCCCATACAGCATCCTTGCGTAACAGCTGGCGCAGAGGGGCCGTCAAGTCAGAATAGTGTGGTATGAACCGGAGGTAGTAGGCAGCCATGCCCAGAAAGGAAGACAGCTTGGACGGCGACTGCGGGTCTGGCAGGGACAGGATTGCTTCAGTGTGGGACATGATCGGGGTGATACCCTCCTTGGAGAGCCTGAACCCCAGGAACTCGACCTCAGTAGCTCCAAATGTACACTTCTCCGCATTGAGTGTGACCCCGTGTTGCTTGAAGCGCTGGAAGACCTTCTCCAGGCGAGCGTCGTGGAGTTCAGCGGTGGGCGCGTGCACCACCACATCATCCAAGTAGATGCTGACCCCCTGGATGCCAGCCAAAATGAGCGACAATATTTTCTGAAAACAGCTTGGGGCTGATGACAGGCCAAAAGCCATGCGCTTGTACCTGAAAACCCCCACATGTGTGACAAACACTGTGAGGTCCATACTGCCCGGTGTCAGGGGAACCTGTAGGTAGCCGTGACGTAAATCAATTTTACTGAAAATCGTGGAGTCATGGAAATGGCTAGTCAGCTCCTCCGCTGTGGGGAGGGGATACTTGTCAGGGATGATGGCTTTGTTTACGTCTGTCAGATCGACGCAGAAACGCAGTCCGCCCCCCCGTTTTTTGGCTATCACCAGGTTGGACACCCAGGGCGAGGCGTTGATCGGTTCTATGACGTCCTCCTTCACCAGACGATGAATCTCCTCCTCCACCGCATCACGGAGGGCCAAGGGAATGCGCCGCAGTGGCTGAATGACGGGTCGGACAGACGTGTCCACAGAGGGCTGGTGCACAAATCCAGTCATACAGCCCAGGCCTTCGAACAGTGTCGGGTGATGGTCAGGCCAGGACACGGTGACCTGCAGGACGCGTAGACCCCCAGCGTTGGTCAATGTGAAGTCCAGAGCATGAAACAGGTCTAGCCCCATGATGTTAGCCCCTCTCCGTGTGATGTAGAACTCGGTGTCAGGGATGGGTCTCTTTTTGTACTCCACAGGTAGGCAGGCTACCCCTAAAGTGGCGATCGGGGCATGTCCATACCCGGATAGGGCGTTTGCTGCTGTAGTCAACGGCACGTGACTGAAGAGCCGGTCATAAGTGGACCTATTCAGGAGCGACACTTTGTCCACGAGGAGTGGTTTGGAGGCCCCACCCACACAACATGTGCAATGACTGAATGAGGCCTGTGGGCTTTGTACTGTATTGATGGGAACAGCCCCGGACTGTGCGTGATCAGGAGGAGAGCGACACCAGCGCGCAAAATGGTTAACCCTGTTGCAGTTACGGCAGCGCTTGCCTAGAGCAGGGCAGGACAGGTCCCTGGTTGCATGCTTAGGGGAGCCACAGTTACCACAACGCTTTTGTCCATTCTCCCTCGGCGCCCTGTCTGCCACTCTCTGCACATCGAAGCTGTCACCGTCTGCGCCAGCTGTCTCCTGGGCCACGTTCTGAATTCCGGGTGGAGGTGATGTCACAGGCTCATGCACCGCGCGGGAGAACTTGCGCGCCTCAGAGATAGCTGTCTTCAACTGTTTTCCAATCACTACTGCATCAGCTAGTGTCATGGAGTCCGGCTCTAATAACAGTCTCTCCCTCAGTTGAGCACACAATGTTCTTTCAATCAGCTGGTCGACTATGAGTCCATCCTCCAATCCCCCGAAATCACAATGCTTGGCTAGCTCCCGCAAGGCAGACACATATTGCAAAACAGACTCACCAGACCTCTGTGCTCTCTGGTGGAACTCAAAACGGTACATCCGACGGCTTCTTCCCGAGCTAAAATGCGACTTCAGAGCCTTGGTAGCAGTAGAGTACTGATCGTCGGCTAATGTAAGCGTAGCAAAAATCCGTTGCCCCTCCTGTCCGAGGCAATGTCGCAGAAGTGCGCACTTTCTAGCTTCTGCCAGATCCTCCTGTCCCAACGCCAATAAATAGTCCTCAAATGACGTTAGCCATCTAACCCATGGAACAGCTGGGTCACCGGGAACAGGTAGAAATGGTGGTGGCGGTGGTCAAACTAAATCAGCCATCCTCGTTCGCCAATTGTTATGTTGAGACAATGAACACACGACCGTGTAGTTTCATAACTTTATTCGACTGACTCTCACGTTACATAACACAACCCTTACTCGAGCGCTACCCACGCCCCTCTCTTAAAGGCACAGTAGCCTACAGTGTAACTGCTAGTGTCTCCCAACCTACACGTAGCATAACAGGACATAACAACTGGCTGGCTCTCCTCTGTGGGGTCATATCTGGTGTGACTGGCTGGCTCTCCTCTTTCGGGTCATATCTGGTGTGACTGGCTGGCTCTCCTCTGTCAGGTCATATCTGGTGTGACTGGCTGGCTCTCTTCTGTCAGGTCATATCTGGTGTGACTGGCTGGCTCTCCTCTGTCAGGTCATATCTGGTGTGACTGGCTGGCTGTCTTCTGTCAGGTCATATCTGGTGTGACTGGCTGGCTCTCTTCTGTCAGGTCATATCTGGTGTGACTGGCTGGCTCTCCTCTGTCAGGTCATATCTGGTGTGACTGGCTGGCTCTCTTCTTTCAGGTCATATATGGTGTCACTGACTGGCTCTCCACTGGCCCTCCTCTGCCGGGTCTATCCTTTCATACTGCAGTCTGTCTCCCCTGCTCTGCCTAAACTAAACCCATGTGACACATTATTGTACCAGTGCCCAAAATCCACTCCCCTTCGAATTGATTCATAACAACTTTTTACATGAACAATAAAGTGCACATGGTATTTAGATTCACAACTACAAGACCCATTTGTGTTCGAGAGCCGTTCAAAAGAATCAAATCGTTCCAAAGAATCGGATCGTTCAAAATAATTGGAATGTTCACGAACATCACTAAACAACACCCGAATAAGGAAATGGAGAGATTACACACGCACACCCTCTATCCATCCACACACATGTCTATCCATCCATGTACCTGTCTATCCATACATTCACCTGTCTATCCATCCATGTACCTGTCTATCCATACATCCACCTGTCTATCCATCTATGTACCTGTATATCCATCCATACACGTGTCTATCCACCCACACACCTGTCTATACATCCATACACATGTCTATCCATCCATCTTCTTATTCTTCTTTTTCTTTCGGCTTTTCCCGTCAGGGGTTGCCACAACGGATCATCCGTTTCCATCTGTTCCTGTCCTCTGCATCATCCTCCGTCATGCCCGCTGCCCACATGTCCTCCTTCACAGTGTCCATAAACCTCCTCATGGGCCTTCCCCTCCTCCTCTTTCTAGGCAGCTCCATCTCCAGCATCCTCCTCCCGATGTACCCCACCTCCCTCCTCCGCACATGTCCAAACCATCTCAGTCTTGCCTCTCTCACTTTCTGCCCAAACTGCTCAACATGGGCCGTTTCTCTGATTTTAGATTTTATCCAACCTTGTTACTCCCAGAGAGAACCTTAGCATCTTCATCTCTGCCATCTCCAGCTCTGCCACCTGCTTGTTGGTCAGTGCCACCTGTCTATCCAGCCATGTACCTGTCTATCCATCCACCTGTCTATTCATCCATCCACATGTCTATCCACCCGCTTGTCTAGCCATCCATGTACCTGTCTATCCATCCACCTGTATATCCATCCATACACCTGTCTATCCATCCATCCATCCATACACCTGTCTATCCGTCCATGTACCTGTCTATCCATCAACCTGTCTACTGTATCCATCCATGTACCTGTATATCCATCCACATGTCTATCCATCCATACATACACCTGTCTATCCATTCATTCATCCATCCATACACCTGTCTATCCAGCCACCTGTCTATCCATCCATCCACCCACCTGTCTATCCATCCACCTGTCTATCCATCCACCTGTCTATCCATCCATGTACCTGTCTATCAATCCACTTGTCTATCCATCCATACATACACCTGTCTATCCATCCATCCATTAGGCTCAAGAAAGGCAGACAAAATGTATCTTGTTATGCGTCTGCTGAGAATGTATTTGAATCCCCCTTACCCCCACTAACTTTCTCTCCATCCCTCTCTCTTTCTCCTTTCTTCCTTTGTCAGCAGAAAAGCAGCTTCATTAAATCACCTAGGGAGATAGAGATTTAAAACTAGCAAAACTAGGGGAGAGAGAGAAAGAGATACATCAGGAAAGAGTAATGGAGAGAGAGGGGGAAGTAGAGAGCAAAAATCAACACTTTCCTCAAGAGAAATAATGAATGAACGCTAATGAATTACTCTATTCCTTAAATTGGAAAGAGAGAGAGAGAGAACAACAGCCATCTAACCGCTAATGTCTCATTTGAAATGCCAACAGACAGACAGTACAAAACAATGTGGATTAGAGAATTCTCTCCCCCACCCCTCCTCTCCTTTCATCTCGCTAATAAGCTGTGAATATCTCCTTCAGAGGGTTCTCCTCTTCCCTTTCATACGAGCGAGAGGGTGGGGTTGTTGCGGGCAGTGGGGTTGTTGCGAGGTACGCAATGCTGATTGAGATTCGGGCCCCAACTCCACCAGTTAATACTGAACACTGTGACCTCTATTTTTACTTCTATTTTACATGCTATACTATTTTATTTCATACTTATCTTGTCTAGCACAGTCTCTGGAGCGTAACAGTAAGAAGCATTTTGTGTGAGGATTGGTCCGATTCCGCACGCTGGATTAAATTCCCAATAATTTTGTCTGGAAGAAACAGTGGTCTACATGCTACATGAAAATCAACCTTTGAGATGGACTACGTGCTTACTCCTAAACTCCTGCTTGCTGCTAATGTAGCTGAGTCACTGTAAACAGAGTTAGGCTACCAGCTACCAGCTACCAGCCACCACCACCACCAGGCCAGCCCCAGGCTACTAGCTACCAGCCACCATCACCAGGCCAGCCCCAGGCTACCAGCTACCAGCCACCATCACCAGGTCAGCACCAGGCTACCAGCTACCATCCACCATCACCAGGCCAGCCCCAGGCTACCAGCTACCAGTCACCAGGCCAGCCCCAGGCTACTAGCTACCAGCCACCACCACCAGGCCAGCCCCAGGCTACTAGCCACCAGCCACCACCACCAGGCCAGCCCCAGGCTACTAGCTACCAGCCACCACCACCAGGCCAGCCCCAGGATACCAGCTACCAGCCACCACCACCAGGCCAGCCCCAGGATACCAGCTACCAGCCACCACCACCAGGCCAGCCCCAGGAAACCAGCTACCAGCCACCACCACCAGGCCAGCCCCAGGATACCAGCTACCAGCCACCACCGCCAGGCCAGCCCCAGGATACCAGCTACCAGCCACCACCGCCAGGCCAGCCCCAGGATACCAGCTACCAGCCACCACCGCCAGGCCAACCCCAGGCTACCGGCCACCAGGCCAGCCCCAGGTGTAGTGAATCCACAGCCTAGCCGCCACCTGGCCACAGCAATAGCCTAGCCACCACCAGGCTACACCAACAGCCTAGTCACCACCAGAGCCAGCTAGTTTGCCATTGCTGTTGCTAGCTAGCTGCTTGGCAATCAATAACATGTCACCACCAGGTTACCTTGGAACGACCGCAACGCTGCTAGTATTCTTCCTATTTTTAAACTGTACTGGAATATATCCACACACCCAGAAGAGCTGCACATATGGAAAACCGGAGAAACACACTGGGTATGGACATGCTGTACTTTTCAGTTTCCTGATTAACCATGACAGAACCAGTAACAAACGCAAGTCCAGTCTATTAAGGCAAGCAAACTTATCATCATACTCTACTTTTTGCTGAGTGGGGATATTCACCAACATCCTGGCCCCTGTGACAACGCAGAGACTGTGTTAAAGAGCGCTGCCAACACAATCACCAGTGCTAGCATTCCAACACACAGTAGTACCCTGCAATTCACCTGGCCAATCCAATTAAATAATAGTCAGACAATTCTGAACAGCTGCCAGCCAATCCTAAAACATTGGCTCAACATCCTCCACCTACCCCCACCTGTATTCCGCTTGCTCACCGGCACTGGTGGACAAGCATCAGCTCCGCAGCAGTGTCCGTCTACCAGCGTCTTAGAAACCCCCGGGCCCCCAAGTACTGGCAACCCAGCGGCCAACACTGAGCTGTCACCCCACATCTCCACTGCCAGAGGAGACCCTGAGGTAGCACCTAGAGGTAGAAACCATGTACTGAGAAAGCACCGCCAGACTAAACTATTTGGTACCCTAAACCAGGCCAGAACTGTATGGGACCCCCTATGCAAACCAAAGGGTTTCTTTTGTGGTCACCTCAACATTCGTAGTGTTGGTAATAAACGCGAACAGCTAGAGCACCTCCTACTTGATTCTAACTTACATTGCTTAGGTCTGAGTGAGACATGGCTAAAGAAGTCATCCCCTGAAGCCCTAGTATCCATGCCAGGCTACAATGTATTTAGGAATGACAGGAAGACTGGGAAAGGAGGTGGGGGAGTCCTACTGTACATCAGAGACACAATTGCCTATAAAAAACTGGAATGGTCCACTGACTTTGTTGGTGTAGAATCTGTTGGTGTGGAAATCACTCTCGCTGAACAAATGTCATTTACCCTGATATGTCTCTACAGAAAACCAGATGCAAAAGTTGAGTTTTACGACCAGTTAAAACATGTCCTAAAATCCTGCAACAAGGAAACAATAATCATAGGTGACTTCAATGTCAACTGGGACAGTAAACAGGCTAGAAAGAACTTAAAACAATCCATGGATGCCCACAGCTTTGAACAAATAATCAAACAGCCAACTAGAATTACCAAAACCTCCCAGACCAAAATAGATCTAGTTTTCACCAACCAACCGGATAGAATCACTAAGACCAACAACATGTTGACCGGTATATCTGACCACAATTTCATCTGTTTCACCAGGAAACTTAATAAAACTCGCTTTCTAAAAACATCCAAAAAATCTGCCACCTCATCAAACTACATCCCAAAAAACCTGCAACAGAGCTTTGAGGATGCAGTGAAAAAGCTTGACTGGCAGGAGATACTATCCTCCAATACCACAGAGAAAAACTGCACCCTCTTCACAACAAAAATCAAGGAGACGATGGCCTCCTTCTCTAGGAAGGGGAGCCAAAAAGTCAAAAAACAAACCCACCTCTCATGGCTAGATCACAGCTGCAGACAGCAATTGAAAGACAGGGACTCACTCCTCAAACAGAGCTTAAAGTCTGGACTGTCTATCGACAGACAGAGATTCACGCATGCTAGGAACAAGGTCACACAGACCCTCAGAAAGGCCAGAGCAAACTTCTTTATTAGTATAATTGAAGCAGGAAAAGGGAACGGCAAAAAAATCTGGCAAACCTTGAATAAACTCCTAGGCAAACACCAGAATCGGGAAAAAGACCCCCTAGAACTGAATGTGAATGACATACTAGTTAAAGACCCCACAGTACTGGCCTGCACCCTCAACGAACACTTCTTAAATAGTGTTCTAGACAGCACCAAACACTTTGCCCCCTCCAGTATTCTACCAAACCCAGTAACCAACACCCAGACCCTCTTTGAACTGGAGGAGATAACAGAGCCTGAAGTGAAAAAGATCATTCTGGCTCTGAAAGGCTCCAAAGCCAAGGACGCCTACGGGCTCGACACTGATTTCCTCAAAACATACTCTGATGCACTCATTAAACCCATCACTCTATTAGTGAATCAATCAATCACCTCCAGGGAAGTTCCATCATCCTGGAAGATGGCCATGGTGACCCCTATCTTTAAATCTGGCAACAAGGCACTGGTGACCAATTATAGGCCCATCAGTATACTTCCTGTCATATCCAAAGTTGCAGAGAAGTGGGTGTCGAATCTCATGACTAAACATCTCGACTTGGGCCCCACCCCACTTAACCCAATGCAGTTTGGATTCCGTGCCCTTCACTCAACAGAGTCAGCCAACTGTCTGTTTGTTGAAAAGGTCAAGAGTGCACTAGATAGCAACAAGTATGTTGGTGCTGTCTTCTTAGACCTTAGCAAGGCTTTCGACTGTGTCAACCATAATATCCTCCTAACCAAACTAACTCACTTCAATTTCTCAGCTGCTACAATAGAATGGTTTAGATCCTACTTATCAAACCGAAAACAATGTGTCACGGTCAATGGCGCCAAGTCCCCATATCTAGACAACCCTGTAGGTGTCCCTCAGGGATCAATCCTTGGGCCCCTGCTATTCTCCCTGTATATCAATGACCTGCCAAATGTGTGTCCCGAACTCAATGTACAGATGTATGCCGATGACGCAGTCATCTACACACAGGGCAAGGACATAGAGTTGATTACATCTAGGCTCACATGCGCACTAGACAAGGTACAATGCTGGCTAAACAGCACCTGTCTCCTACTTAATGCGAAAAAGACTGTGTGCATGTTCTTTAGCAAGCGTCCAGAAACCATCAAGCGGTCCAATGTGTTCCTGAGGAAGGAGGGAAGGAAGGAAGAACTAGAACTTGTTTCCCACTTAAAATTCCTTGGGGTCATCTTGGACTCAAACCTGACCTTTAAGAAACACATAAAGAAAGTGAGGAACACCATCAACTTCAACATTTCCAACTTCAAACAAATACGGCCCTCCCTAACACTTGAAGCCGCAAAGACATACCTACACTGTATGGTCTTCTCTCACATTGAATATTGCCTTCTAAACTGGTCATTTACTGGGGCCACAGCCATGAAACCCTAGAACAACTCTACAACAGAGCATTGAAGGTATATGACAGGAAACAGTACTCATACCACCACTGTAACATCCTGGATAAGCATCAAATTTTAAATTTTGAAAACCTCAGACGTTATAAAAGTTCCTGCTTTGTATATAAATGCCTGCACAGATTAGCCCCTCCCCCTCTCAAGGAGTTTATCCACGAGAAAAGGAACACTGGATTAGCCACTAGATCAAACACCAGAGGGGATTGTGAGGTCCATTTTAGAAAGACAGCCTTCTGCAAAAATTGTCTATCGATAAAGGGAAGTGGAACATGGAACACCCTTCCGGTCCCCTTAAGGGAATGTCCCACCCTGTCCACCTTTAAGGGCCAACTCAGGAAATGGCTGTTAGACAGCCAAATATGCACTCATTAGGGATGTTAGTGATGTTGTACTGACTGAATGTCATGTTAGTGTGGTCATGTCAGTGATGTCAGTTTTTATGAATGAACGTTGTATGGTCCGTTTTGTGTTTGTTTTATTTTATGTTAGGACTACGGGTGGAAATTAGCCCTGTGCTATTCCCGGCATATTTACGTCCTTATCATGCTGTGATGTTATGCATACACATGTAAATGATGTTCATTAATTTATTTGCATTGTCCTTAATAAACAAATCTTAAATCTTAATCTTACTTACCTTCGCGCACCTGAAGTGAGTTTCTAATCAGCTCGGTGGAGCCCTTATAGACTCTGGTGTTCCTAACGTTCTGTGTCGGGTCGTTTGGATTACCACTGGCTGCTGCTTGTTTCCTCCCGTGTTGTACCTCGTCTGTTTTTCTCCAGGACGTCTATGGAAGTCGCCGCTGTTGTTTTTCTCTGCCATCCGTTGGATCTGTGCCTCGTTGCCCGCTTTGCGCAATTGCGCCTTGGTGAGTTTTGGAACGTACTTTTTGGATACTGTTTTTCCTCGGATCTTCCTGACTCGGGACCTTTCTGTTTTTTGTGTGTTTGGGTAACACTGAAGATGTGCCATTTTTGTTTGTACTGGACTCAGCTAAACTTGTGTGTTTGGTAAACACTGAAGATTAGTCACTTGTGTTTATACTGGACTCAGCTAAGGAGGACTCGACTGCCTTGTATTCTGTTCGCTTGTTTGTTGACAATTCTCTCTCTCTCTGTTCCTCCCCGAGTGGATCTTCAAGTAGCTGCAGAGCCGCAGAGTCAGAGGCGCAACGCCACAGTGCCGTCTCTGCTCTGAGACGAGCTGCAGAGCCGCAGACTACTCTGCCAAGAACATTTCCCCACTTGTGCTTTTTGTGGTTCTTGCTATTCTCTGTTATTGGAAATAAATACGCCCTGGTTTTTGGCTAACTCTGAACTACCTGTCTGTGCCGTGCTGTTGGGGTTGGTAACAAACCATAACATTTTGTATAAAAGTATTCTGTACTTCTGTATGACAACTATTAAAGAAACTTGAAACTTGCATAAAGAGTAACACTTTTGTTGATGGGCGTCTAATAGGGCTTTATAAAAATACTTTATTGAGGCGAGCAGAGAGATTCAGGGAGGCATGATTTTAAAGAAAGAAGGAGAGGGGGAGAAAGAAAGAAAGAAAGAAAGAAAGAAAGAAAGAAAGAAAGAAAGAAAGAAAGAAAGAGAAAGAAAGAAAGAAAGAAAGAAAGAAAGAAAGAAAGAAAGAAAGAGAAAGAAAGAGAAAGAAAGAAAGAAAGAAAGAAAGAAAGAAAGATTACATTTTTAATGTAGGTAATTGGCTGCGTGTCAACTATTCACCATGTCTGAGCCAAATTGGATGAGAAATGTGCTATTGTGGTTATGGACAGACAGGCCGACACAAACACATCTAAAAAATAATATTACAATATTTCCCTGTGCGTCATGAGCGAGGAGCGTGAGATACAGCATCACTTAATTTGTATGCCGATGACACTCAGCTATATCTTTTGTTAAATCCCTGCTGTTTTCTGAAGATATTAAAACGAAACCGTCTTCATTAAACACTGAACATTGATAAGCCAGGAAAACAGCCTCTCCCTGAACGTCAGCAAAACAAAGGAGATGATTGTGGACTTCAGGAGGTCGGGGGTCAAGGACTACAGCCCCCTCAGCATCGACGGGGCACCGGTTGAGAGAGTCAACAGCTTTAAGTACCTCGGAGCCTACATATCCGAGGACTTGACATGGACCACACACATTGACAGTGTTGTGAAGAAGGCACGACAACGCCTCTACTTCCTCAGGCGCCTAAGGAAGTTCCAAGTCAGTCAGAAGATCCTTAAGAACTTCTACTCATGTACAATAGAGAGCATCTTGACCGGCAACATCACCTCCTGGTTTGGGAATAGCACTGCACAAGACCGAAGCAGACTACAAAGAGTGACACGTTCAGCCGAACGCACAATTGGAGGGGGGCTCCCCACCCTCCAGAACATTTACAACAAGCGTTGCAAGGGCAAGGCTAAGAGAATCATTAAAGACTCCAGTCACCCGAACAACTGCCTCTTTGAACTGCTGCGGTCAGGCAAGCGATACCGGAGTCTCAAGGCGAGCACAAAAAGACTCAGAAGAAGCTTCTATCCCCAGGCCATCAGGCTGCTAAACGAACAATAAACACTACACAACAACAACCACCAAACGCACATAGCACACACATCCACACGCACACACTCACTTTAAACAAACACACTGTAGCACCCACTCCACACACTTTATAGCACACACCCACTTTAAACAAACACACTGTAGCACCCACTCCCCACACTTTATATTTATTGATGAAGGATTGCACTACAACTCGTACACCTTACTGTAAATTGTACCTAAATTGTACCTCATCCCATTTCTGCTTTGCACTATATAGTACTGTACATTAGTACACTGCATAGTATTGTATATTATATGGTAACTCAGAACATTGTACATGTCTATACCGAACACTGTGACCTCATTTTCTTCTTCTAAATTACATGCTATACTATGTTATTTGATACTATCTTGTCTAGCACAGTCTCTGGAGCGTAACAGTAAGAAGCATTTTGTATGAAAGTATTCTGTACTTCTGTATGACAACTATTAAAGAAACTTGAACTTGAAACTTAACATTATCAGTCAAAACATGGGGTCATTTTCCCATTATGTTATGGCTGAGCTTAGCTGACTATGTTCCATGTTGACATGTTAGGTGTTCTTGTTCCAGGGCATCCCAGCTGTTACTTCATGCTGGGAATCAAACAAGCAACCCTTTGTCTACAAGACAGCCTTTCGAACAGGCCTGTCAACCTGTCACTCTATCGTCAGCACCATGAAGTCAACTTACTAACAGTTCTATTCTAGCCAAGTGCATACACAATGATTTAGAGTAACGCCTACCACTGGCTACACGCTGAGAACATATCATCTGTGTGTTTCATTAGCAAAACTCTGATGACTAAGGCCATGTCCAGACTAAAACGATTTTGGTTGTTTTAGGCAAAGTATTTGATCGTTTGCATCGTTCTGCCACACGGAACTGCATTCTGGCAGCCTGAAAACGGTACTTTCTGATACCAGCTTTCAGAGTGCGCAATTCTGAAGACGCCTGAAGACGCCCCCATTGCGTCACCATCTGTACAAGCTAAATGCGTCTTCTCCTGAACCGATGACGCGAGGCGCACACACATGCATGCTCACACACGCGCTGTGCTCTCTGTCTGAAGCGGAGCGGGGCTCTGCTGTGCTTACCCTTATTACACTGATGCAATACACCAGGGGTTGGCAACCCTAGGCACGCGTGCCTGCATAGGCACGCGGGGGCATTTGCATAGGCACAGGGGGCAGCAGTAATTTTTTTTTTTTTTTTTTTTTTTTTTTTTTTTTTTAATATTATAGTGAAATATTTTGCACTGTTGTCGCATTTATCTTGTTGAAATCCTCCCACAGGTTCTTTTTACTACCACATATTTAATTGAGACCCTTCATTTGTTTATTATTTCAATTTAGCTGGAAATACATTGCTACATCATTCAGTAACATTTGCAGAGCCTTATAACAAAAACATTATTACGGTCACCATTGTGACCAGTGGGATTAATCAACAAATTGTATTATTTATTTTTCTATTTCATTGAACATTACACATGTTAAAAGCCATTTTTTTTCTCAAAATGTGAGTATTACCAAGTCAACTTGTGTTCTTAAAACAATGACAATAAACATAGTTTTATTAGGTTGAAATAATGTGGTTGTGTACTTATTTTTCTGTTAACTTATTATGGATTGAAAACTGAAAACCTTAATGCACAGTAACTGAACTCAATATTTTTAAGTTCTGGTAACTTATTATTATATTTTTTTTTTACAGTGTAGTCTTGCGATCAATCAAAACTTATTTACACGATATACCTCACATTCACCCTCCATTCACATCCTGGTGTTCTCCATTAGGCCTGTAGGTGGAGCTATGACAGCACACGTACAGTACACACACCAATGGTGTGTGATGTGTCCAAAAATGAATGGGCAAATGTGAGTGAAATGGTCGCACTGTATGCAGCTGTTTGTCTGCATTGCATTCCCCCCCCCCCCCCCCAACTCAGATTTAGGGTTGATACAATCATCATAATAATATTGTTAATAATAACAATAACAATAATTATTGTTAATAAAAATTATCATTAAAAAGACCTGATTATGAGAAAAAAATATTACGATGAATGGAATATTGTTGAGGCACACTAGTTACAACTATATTTCAAACAGGCACTCCATGTCAAAAAGGTTGCTGACCCCTGCAATACACGATACTAACTAGAGATTAGCGTCACATAGCTGGCCTATTTCTGAAAACCCAAGCACATATTGTTCCATAGCATACACCTTCAGTTGATCATGACAAATCCTCTCTTACCTTGACGATTAAAAAGCCTCCATAATTTAGTAAATAAAGCTGAACCAGCCAGCTAGCATTGATGCTATTCAAAAGGCTAAATAGCTAACCAACTAAATACAGACAATGTTTGCTAGTCGAAATGACTGGACACACACAGGGACAAGTTAAACATCAATCAATTAATGTATTCCAACAGGTAGTTTGAACCGCGGTCAAGGTAGTGTTATTGTCCTCCTTGGGTTCCTATTAGTCCTAGGTCATACATTATTCACAGTATCACAGTATCCACATAAGGTGCAGTATGCCTAAGGTAGTGTTATTGTCCTCCTTGGGTTCCTATTAGTCCTAGGTCAATGTCTGGCAGCAGTCGCTGCCCCCTGTTGTGGAGCCTGGAGGCCACTAGTCGCTGCCCACTGTTGTGGAGCCTGATGGCCACTGGTATGAAGGACACACAGTCATCATATCCCTCCTAGTTACACATACACACAGTCATCATATCCCTCCTAGTTACACGTACAAACAGTCCTCATATCCCTCCTAGGTATACATACACACAGTCCTCATATCTCTCCTAGTTACACATACACACAGTCCTCATATCCATCCTAGTTGCACATACTCACAGTCCTCATATCCCTCCTAGTTACACGTACACACAGTCCTCATATCCCTCCTAGTTATACACAGTCCTCATATCCCTCCTAGTTACACACAGTCCTCATATTGCTCCTAGTTACACGTACACACAGTCCTCATATCCCTCCTAGTTATACATACACACAGTCCTCATATCTCTCCTAGTTACACGTACAAACAGTCCTCATATCCCTCCTAGTTATACATACACACAGTCCTCATATCTCTCCTAGTTACACATACACACAGTCCTCATATCCATCCTAGTTGCACATACTCACAGTCCTCATATCCCTCCTAGTTACACGTACACACAGTCCTCATATCCCTCCTAGTTATACACAGTCCTCATATCCCTCCTAGTTACACACAGTCCTCATATTGCTCCTAGTTACACGTACAAACAGTCCTCATATCCCTCCTAGTTATACATACACACAGTCCTCATATCCCTCCTAGTTATACACAGTCCTCATATCCCTCCTAGTTACACACAGTCCTCATATTGCTCCTAGTTACACGTACAAACAGTCCTCATATCCCTCCTAGTTACACATACACACAGTCCTCATATCCCTCCTAGTTATACATACACACAGTCCTCATATCTCTCCTAGTTACACATACACACAGTCCTCATATCTCTCCTAGTTATACATACACACAGTCCTCATATCTCTCATAGTTACACATACACACCGTCCTCATATCTCTCCTAGTTACACATACTCACAGTCCCCCACACATGCATTTCATCAAAAAGGTCAGAGTGCAGGCCACACTGCAGCTCAAGGCAGGCACCGTATACACCCTGGAACACACCCTCCTGTCATTGGCGGGCATCAAACCAGCAACCTTTTGACCATCCTGCCTCCCCCATGTAATCACCTCTCTCCTCTCTTCCGTCCCCTTTAGGCGCAAACGCCAAGCTGCGTTACCAGATCACGTCGGGGAACACGGGCGGGGTGTTTGACGTGGAGCCAGAGGTGGGGACCATCTTTATCACTCAGCCTCTGGACTATGAGCAGAACAAGAGGTGAGGACACACCCCAGGGGGCGGGGTCTGTCACACACAGACATGCCCAGATATGCTACCTACCACTAATAACAACTATTGGACTTTAAATTTTTTTTATTTAGTGTCATGTTGTGAATCTTAAATTGATTTGATTGATTGCTCAATCACCCCTCTATTGGGACTCCTTTTATAAAAGGGTGAACCATAGCAACCTATTATGCCCTGATGAAGACCAGCTTGGTTCAAACATGTTGGCGTTTTTTAACTACAATATGTAGTCGTGATATTTTCTTAAAAACGCTTTGAGAGCCTGGGATCCTGTCTTGTTTCCAGTTGTCTTCTCTCAAAGACTCAAGAGCACCTGACATTTCTTTGCGAAAACATTGTACTCACTAGAGCGCAGGCTTAGTTGAACTCTGCAGCTTATTAGCTCTTGGACTTTGATGAGTGGGTTTGGGAAAGAGATCCTATATTTAAAATATATTTTCTCTGTTTTTCTTGCTCCCCTGCCATTTCCCACCTTCTTTTCAACTGAGCAGACAAGAAGATAGATACCAATTTCCTCTCTGTGTGTTCAGTAGGGGTGTAAAGGTACACGTATCCGTACCGAACCGAACAAGTTTCAGTGTGTACCGTACGGTACCGAACAGCTGTGTAGTGTACCGAACTAATACAACGGTATGTTAACCACTAACGACCGCCCACCGGGGGCTGTTTTTTTCACAATATAATATACATTTTTATTTTTTTACAAGTCGATTATTAATTTCACTATAGAATATTCGTTGACAGCCCTACAAGTACAATTAGTTACTGCACACTACATCACCCCTGAGTGGAACATGGAAAGCAAAACTTTCCCCCACTGTACCGAAAACCTTACCGAACCTTGACTTCAAAACCGAGGTACGTACCGTACCGTTTATTTTTTTTGTACCGTTACACCCCTAGTGTTCAGTAGGGAGCTAAAACACCTCTCCCTGGAGATTTAAGCTAGGCTAGTGGTCCGTATCCGCTTCCATTTGTTGGAGCTAAGCTACTGTAGGCTAGCTTGCATTTCCCAAAATATTGCTGTGTTCCTTTAACCTGCATGGCTGCCCAAAGAGTGCTTTCTTTAGTAATTTAAATAATTTAAATGTTTTTGTTTGTTTGTCATATATTCTGTGTTTTAGCTGTGTGCACACTGCAAACTGCTAAATTCTTTGCTCATATTGTTTGGTTGTTCACATTATTTTCTAAATGTGACCAAGATCAGATTCCAGTGTGAAATGGTCACACTCCTGAACTTTGGGGCAGCGGGTGGCCTAATGGTTAGAGAAGCGGGTTTGTGACCAAAAGGTCGCTGGTTCGATCCCCCGGACCGGCAGGAAAATATCTGGGCTGGGGAAGTGAATTGATAACTCTCTCCCATACCCTTAACACCAACCGCTGAAGTGCCCTTTAGCAAGGCACTTAACCCCCAACTGCTCCAGTTGAGTTGCTCAGTGGCCAACGGTGGCAGACTGTGGTTGTACTGGGCAGCTCCCAGGTGTGAATGGAACTGTGTGAATGTGAAGCAGGGCGTTCCTGAAAAAGAGCATCCGTGCTCAGAGAACCTACCCTGGGTAAATAAAGGTTAATAAATAAAAATGCAAGTCACATGACTGTTCAGGCTGAGGTTGCATTGCCTGTATCTGATTTAGGATCACATTATGAAAGTGTGGCTCATTGTGCTGTTCACACTGTCGTGAAAAAAATCGGATCTGAGTTACACAATTATGAGCAAAGAAATACGATTTGGGCCACTTTCTTCTTGCAGTGTGTGCCTTTGAGACCATTTTGATACGAGTCGCATTCGTGAGCTTGTAGTGCAAACATCTGTATCATGATGAGGTGTAACGATGTGTACTGTACATTGTAGCCGTAGAGGGGGGGGGGGGGGGGGGGGGCGGGTGTGGGGGTGAATGTACAACTCAGTTACCTCTTCCATCCAGGTATAAGCTACACGTCCTGGCCTCTGATGGGAAGTGGGAGGATTACACCGCGGTGACGGTGAACGTGGTGAACAAGAACGATGAGGCCCCGGTGTTCACCGTCAACGAATACTACGGCAGTGTCACGGAGGAGCTGGATGGGTCACCGGTGTTTGTGCTCCAGGTACGTTTTAGTCCAGGGATGTCGGACTCATGGGCCGGATTTGTAAAAAAAATACCTCATGAGGGCGGGTTAGCCTACTTGTTGTTAAAATCACAGTTGAAATCATTCAGGCCTACAGATCAATGAGAAACTGCATGTACAACATAATGTACAATTATATAAAGCAGAAGAGTTCTGCAATAGAAGTGTAACAGAAAGCATTTTCCTATCCATGCAAATAGCCAACATTTCCAGTAGAAGAGAGAAGTGCAACAGAATAGATCAAGTGCCATAGAAAACATGTTTCTTATTCATACATATAACAATAACTATAGGCTCAAGTCAAGTCAAGAGTTTTATTTGTCACGGCATACAAGTATACAATGAAATGCGGGTGGTCTTGCCCGCAACGATGTGCATAATACAATAGTAATAACATATAATAGGATCCAATAGAACGACATTGTGCAATAAAACAAGTAAACAGAGTAGGGCATATCGGTATATGTACATAAGTGATTTACAGAGCATGGTAGGACATGCTAGGTCCTGTGGTAGTGCAATACACCGTTAGCTACGGATGAGGCACTGGGTCTTTCTGTACATGCTATTTTATACAATCTCAAGTTATACTATACTATTCCTAAAGTGACCTTTCCTTAGTGGCCTTAAGTGTGAGCGTGTGCAGCATGAGTGTGTGCTTGCTCATGTTAAAGTGGCTGCTAGTGTGTGAGCGTGTACAGTGTGTGTGTCGTGTGTCTGCTCATGTGTGCTTGTGTGTGGAGAGTTCAGTGTTCAAGGCTCTGATGGCCTGGGGGAAGAAGCTGAGCCGAAGTCTCTCTGTTCTAGTAGCTGGTGTTCGCAGGCGTCTGCCTGACCTCAGCAGCATGAACAGGCTGTTGTTGGGGTGGTGAGGGTCTTTCATTATTCTGCAGGCTCTGGATTTGCACCTATTGTTGTATAGAACCTGCAGGGTGGTAGTGCAATACCCGTGGTACGCTCGGCTGAGCGCACCACTCTCTGTAGGGCCTTCTTGTCCTTTGCCGTGCTGTTTCCATACCAGGCAGTGATGTTTCCAGTCAAGATGCTCTCTACAGCTCCGGAGTAGAAGGACTGGAGTATCTTCCCAGATACTCTGAACTTCCTTAACTGTCTCAGGTGTAGAGGCGCTGCTTCGCCTTTTTTTACGACTGAGTCTATGTGTGTTGTCCATGGCAGATCCTCTGAGATGTGGACCCCCAGGTACTTGTGTCTCCTTGCTGTCCTCTCCTATAATCCACGATCAGCTCCTTGGTTTTACCAATGTTCAGGAGCAGGCTGTTGTCCTGGCACCAGCGTTCCAGTACCTCAACCTCCTCCCGGTAGGCCTTCTCGTCGTTGTCCGAGATCAGCCCCACCACCACTGTGTCGTCCGCAAACTTCACTATGGAGTTGGAGCTGAACTTGGCCACACAGTCATGTGTGTATAGTTGAGTACAGCAGGGGGCTCAGAACACAGCCCTGGGGGGACCTGATGCTCAGGGTGATGGTGTTGGAGGTCTGACCCCCCACCCTGACCGCCTGGGGCCTTTCACTCAGAAAGTCCAGTATCCAGGCGCTCAGAGTGGAGCTCAGACCAGCTTGATCAGCTTGTCCACCAGTCTGGTGGGGACTATGGTGTTGAACGCTGAGCTGTAGTCAATGAACAACAGTCTGTGCAGTACTTGGGAGACCGCATCGTCAGTGGACCTGTTTGGCCTGTATGCAAATTGCATATCAGTCCATATCACTGGGGAGGGAGGCACAAATGTGATCCTTGACCAGCGCGCCAGTGACGTCACTAGCCGCTGAGCTAGCGGTGCCGCTGTTTGCACCAAACCGCGCGTAGAAGGTGTTGAGCTGGTCTGCGAGGGAGGCGTCGTCGCTCCCCATTGAGGGGGCGCTGAATTTGTAGTCAGTTATCGTCCTCAGTCCCCGCCATAAGCCTCTCGTGTCTTTCTGTGCCATTTGTGCCTCCATCTTGGTTAGCATACGTCTTTTTCGCAAGTTTAACAGCCTTGCGCAGAGTGTAGACTGTTG